>NC_068944.1:15499242-15802272 GCF_026419915.1 Harpia harpyja | reverse complement strand
AGATCTGGAACCTTTCATTTTCACAGTTTTTAATCTATCTTAATCTCCTTTAATCTTCTTATAAGTACCAGTTAATATTAACTTGTTAATAGTAAGTACTTGTCAATAATAATCTGTTAAATATCTGTCAGTACCTGATAAGTACCTGTTTTGTGCTATAAAAATACATTCATTTTATCAATTTTTCTTTTGAAATCTGAGGAGCATTTTGTACATTCTTGGCAAAGCCTGTGTCTAGTTGTCTCTGAGGGGGAAATAAAATCAGTTGTTAGGTAATTACTTTATAGGACTTAGTAACATGACTTTTTGTTGATATGCGTAATTCCTCCTGTATGTGGATTAGATAAATGGATTCAGAAAGATGGGTTATCCTAAATTAAGGTTACAACATTGGCCATAAAAGATAATATTTCCCTTAAGGCTATTAATTGTGACCTCAAGAAACAGAGTAGTCTGAAAACTTAAAAATCTTTCATCTGGTCATTAGGATAGCAGTTTCTACTACTGAAGACATACTTTAGAACTTCTTCTGTTTAATGAATATTCATTATAGTCCTTCTAAAGTGTAAACAGACTATAACTAAAAATATGCTCTTTGGGGGAATAAAAAGTGAACTTTGACACTGTCAGACCAAATATCAGTCTCAATTTTATTTAAAACAAAGTCTTTTGTTTTGGTTTGGTTTTAATACTGTTGTTCCATAAATAGCAGGGAGAGAAATAAGTTTTGGTTACCAGTTACTATATTAAAGTATTAGCTATGCTTTAGGTAAAGGTACAATTAATGAAAAATTGACTCTTTTGGTCTTTTTCTTTCCAAATTGAAGTACTTAACATAATGAAACATGGAAAACTTATATCTTGGACTGATTTCTAAGATGCCCACCTTACGCTGAGGTGAGGCCATTAGCCTCACCCGGTAAATAACAAGGTTTTTTAATCATATTATTCCTCTTTCTTTTTCTCTCTTTTGGTTGCTCTTTCTCCCACCATAACCCTTCCCAGCTGGAAAGACTGCAGTTTGAGAATACCTCTGAATGGGGAAAGAGAGAGAGACTTGAAGCAGGAAAGCAAAGTTTGGAAGAAGAGAACAGAAGATTGAAGTTGCAGGTAAAAGAAATTCAGGGACTTCTGGAGATGAAAAATAAAGCAACACTAACTAAATTGAATTGTGATCATCAAAATGCACAAATAAGCTGCTAATTAAAAATAAGGTATGTTCATTGCTTAGTTCGATTACTTGGAGAGCATTCCCTGAAAGAATTACTGTTTCATAATGTCAAAATGTGCCCCTAAAACAAGGGTTGTGCAATACAGAACAGCCCTGCCTGCATCTCAGACCCGGACAGTTAGAACTCAGTGACTTTGAATTTCTGTAGGGTACAGAAACAGAAAGAAATATCTTTTTTATTTTTAAAAGGAGCAGGGAGAAATGACAAGTCTGACAAGATGAGGGAGCAAAAGTGAAGACTGGGAGTAACAGACGAGATTAAGTAAGCTTTGGTAGCTATAGAGTCCTGATGAAGGTCAAAGCAAAAAAAGCTGTGAGACCAATCATTCCTCTGTCTTGCTGAATATTGAATCACTTCTCAGGGAAGAGAGAACTGAAGGAAGAGCCTTATTTCTTAATTTTTTATTCCTCTAAAGTTCTGTTCTTTTAAACCTTATTGTACTGCTAAAAATGATGTGATAAATTACTCAGAGACTCTTAGCTGTGGATATTTCCTTTATTTTATGGTTTTCCATGCCAATAATTAAGTGGTAATCCAGAAGGCTCTCACTTTCATTGAGACTCTGAAGGCTGTACAAGAGCAATCAAAAAACCCACCAACTCAATCAATCAGTAAATATACATACTTGATGTTACAAGTTGGGCAACACGAAACAGTTAACATTCTTATTTGCTCAAATAACAAATAATTTATTGTCATTTATATGCATTTACTCTTGAATAATGGCAATCTGAGTAACTAGGACTGGATTTAGGGTATAGTTACAATAAGTAATTTCTCTTGGGAAAGATTGAGAGAGAGGTTCTGTACTTGGGGTCTGCTTTTAAATGTAATGATACGATTTTTCTATATTTTTGTGATGGCTCGGGAGCAGCAAATTACAATTCACACATATAGCTTACCTTTATAAAATATCTTGCATAACAAACACCTGTTCTGGATTTTCCTTTACTAGTATTTATTTTATCATACCACATCGTATCATACCACATCGTATCATACCACATTGTATCAGCATTTTCATGATTTTTTTGTAATGCAAGTAATTTGTGGTTGGAGATGTGGCCAGAAAGATGCTCATCTGCTAAGGCATGTTACTGTATTCCAAATACCTTTTAGTTATATGGCTGTCCTGGGTGGGTTGGTTGGTTGTTTGTTTTTTAAAATGTTGCTTGCAGAGAATACTAGACATGTGTGATCAACTCTGTTAGTATCACAACACTAACTGACACAACTTCACAAACTTTAACAAAGTCAAAAGGCTGAGATGGAGCTCAGTCATCTCTCTTTCCTTCTCATAAAAGTGAATATCCCTGCAGTGTTTGCCTTTTCCTAGCTGATGATTTTAGGATAAGATTGTCTTCAAAACTGTTGATTATCAGTTTAAAGGAGAAAATTAAAAAATGTATTTTAGTGTCAGCTGAAACTATGTAATCTGTCATCTGTTGGATTGGTAACAGTTATCATCCAAAGATTAGGGTGAAAACTGATTTGTTTGCAGCTGTTTCTATCTCTGATTTACAAGAACTGCAAATCATGGAATCACAAAACAAATCAGGGTGGAATGGACTTCAGGAGATCTTCAGTCCAACCTCCTGCTCAAAGCAAGGTCAGCTCTGAGGTCAGACCAAGTTGCTCAAGGCTTTGTCCAGTGGGGTCTCAAAAACCTCCAGGACTGCACAAACTCTCTGGGCAGCATGTTTGTGATCAGTTGACCCCAGCTGGCAGGTAAGCTCCCACCCAGTCCTCATTCACCTCCCCAGCAGTGGGATGGAGGAGAGAATTGGAAAGGCAAAATTGAGAAAAAACTCATGGGTTGAGATAAAGACAGTTTAATAAGTGAAGGGGGGGGGGAAGGTGATGCAAAACCAATCACACACCACCAGCAGACTGATGCCCAGCCAGAGTCCAAGCAACAGCTACTTTGGAAAAACCACCACCCCTCTGTTGTTGCAAGGGACTCTTCCTTCCCAGGTGCAGGACTTTGTCATTGCTGAATTTCACAAGGTACCTGTTGGCCCCTTTCTTCAACTTGGTGACAGAACTTCTTGATTGGAGCATGCCATCTACAGGCAAGGATATTGCCTCTGCCTGTCCCAGCTTTAGGGGGAGATAGAATGGCCTTGATGGGAGCATTTTCCCTCAGAGCTGTGAATAGAGGCATCTGCTGTGCCAGGAGTAGTTTCTCCATTGTGGGCTGGGAACCTTGCCCTGTGGTGCATCACCACCAAGGTTGAACAGTCTTGTAGTCTTCAGCAGCATTTCCTGCCAAAACTCCTTGCCAGGGCCTGCCATAGTATCCTAAAGCATACTTGCTCATGGTACCCAGGGCTCCTGGCCTGTGGCTGCAGGCAGAGAAAATGGTACCACCACAGTCTTCTGTGAAACCAAACACCCACTGACAACATGAGTAGAATTAAAGGTCAACAGTATTAGAGGAAAGAAGGACTGTGGTGAATCCTTAATGCCACAATGAACCCTATTCACAGCAGCAAAAAGTTAGTAAGATAGAAAGAGCCTTATGAGAACAAATACTCTAGCAATGAGTTCACCTCCAAATCAGTCATGGCACTGGAGACCTGGCCAGCCACATGTGGAGAAGATAGTGGCTTGTGGAGTTAGTTAGCATATTTTTTAACCTTGCTGCTGACATTAAATGAAAAACAGGGGTTAAGGAAGGAGAGAGTGGCTTTTTCAAGGATTCCAGCCTAACTCAATTTATATCTTAGATGGAACCTGTCTATTCCTATGTAGAGACATCCTAATGTCACTGTTGAACCTTTCTAATTTCTGAGACTGTCTCTATCTAATTTCATCTAGTACTATCAAAAACCTGAAAAGAATGGCTTTGACTTCTGATTCAGGAGTTTTTTTTTCTGGGATAGTAGCTTGGGTTAGAAGAGTACAGAAGGATGATTTCTGTAAAATATGGGTGTTGGTTAGATGTTTAGGTTAGCAAAGGGAATCATATACAAGATTGAAACCACAGCGCGCTCAGGATCTTTTGCATCTTAATCTGAATTATTAGGGCTTTATTTAGTGAGTAGACAAAAGGGATATGGGTAATGTGTTATGGAATGAATTCCAGAGCAAAACACAGTTGCCTAACACCCTAGCTTCTCCAAAACCTGTATTTGTGAGATGATTTGGGAGATCTATTGTAGTTTAGAAAAATATATAGTGTTATTAATTGATGTATGGCTGATTCATACATTTAAAGGGTAGAAACAATGACAACATTTTTTCTTTAATAACAGTTTTAGTAAGATTAAACATGGTATCAAAATACAGAAGTGAAGTCCTTACATCCTTGTCTAAACGGTTTTATGTTGACACTTAGTTATCTTGCTCTTTAATAGGTATACATTCACAGAATATAGAATATGTGCAATCTCTTGCCACTTACGGTAGTAAATCGTGAAGATTGAAGTTCTGAACACAAAAGTTAATATTATGTTTTGCACAAAATGTGAGTCCTTAATCTCTTATTCTTAGCTGGCAGTATGTTGGTTTAAAAAGTTTCCATATGCAGTTTTTGAAAGGTTAACTTCTGTTGTACGAGATGAGCAGAATTGATGAAACAATTGAGATCAGACATTGTTACTATGCGATTTTATCGATAGTACTTCTTGGAATAGAGAATACTGTTTAAATTAATAGCTTTATTATTTGACAAATAGCATGGCAACAAATATTAAATGGATCTAACTGGTTCATCTAGGAAGGGATAAAACGAAGGAAAAGACCCCTTGTTGATGGTATAGATCAATACCCAAAACATGCTGTTTATGGAAAGATATTTTCTATTTCATCTGTGAGTATGACCTTGAAAGAAACTTCTAAATTAATTTTAGGGAATAATAACTGTTCTTCTATATTATCTCTAATTATTATGGTAAAGATCTGGTTATTGAATATTTGATTCATTGAATATGTTTTGTAGTGGACTTGTACAGATTTAAGTGTAGAATATTAAACTATGGAGCTTGTGGATGCATAGACTAAATTTTTTTTTTTTAAAGTTTAATTTCCCTCTTTAATATGATAAGGTTATAATGTTGTTAGGAAAAAATTCCATAAATTTTAAAGGTGGAATGATGGACAACATGTATTTTTAAGATGAAACCTTTTTACCTTAACATTACCTAGCGAGATGGGTTTAAAATCATCAACACTTTGTTTGATTTTTCAGAAGTAGGAAGCACTCAAATTTTTAGGCAATAACTTAAGAAATTGTCTATATTGGGTTTACATGGCAAGGTTTTGGTAGCAGGGGGACTGCAGGGATGGCCTCTGTGAGAAGAGATCAGGAGCTGCCCCATGCCAGACACAACTGGTTCCAACTGGCTCCAAAAGGAGCCCACCACTAGCCAAAGCTGATCCCATCAGTGGTGCTGGTGGCACCTCTGTGAAAACACACTTAAGATACACTAAAAATGCTAAGCAGCAGTGTGTGATAGGGAGGAGTGAGGAAAAAATGTGAAAGAAACTGCTCTGCAGGGCCAGAGAAGGAAGGGGACCCAGAGCAGAAATTCCCCTGCAACCTGTGAAGACCATGGTGAAGCAGGTTGTCACCCTGCCACCCATGGAGGACCCCACACCAGAGCAAGTGGACATGCCATGAAGGAAGGTGCAGCATGTGGAGAGCACATGCAAGAGCAGGCTCCTGGCAGGAGTTGCAGCCCATGGGGGACTCGTGCTGGGCCAATTCTTGAAGAATTGTGGCCTGTGGGAAGGACCCACTCTGGAGCAGTTCATGGAGGACTGTATCCCATGGGAGGGATGCCCTGCTGGAGCAGGGAAACAGTGTGGGGAGGAAGGAGAAGCAGAGAGGAGCTGTTATGGACTTGACCCATAACCCACCATTCGCCATCTGTGCATAGAGGGAAGAGATAGAGGAATTGGAAGTAAAGGAATGAAGTTGAGACTGTGAAGAAGGGTGAGAGAGAAGGAACATGTTCTTAGTTTCATCTTTGTTTCTCACCATCCTACTCTATTTTTAATTGGCAATAAATTTAATTTTCCCCAAGTCAAGTCTATTTTTCTCATGAGGGTAATTTATCTCAACCCATGAGCCTTTCCATCTTATTTTCTCCCCTATCCTGTAGAGGAGAGGGGGTGAGAGAGCAGCTTGGTGGGCATCTGGAATCCAGCCAAGGCCATCCCACCACTGTGTTAGAGGTGGGTGTGTTCCTCACGTTTCATAGGCAAAAATTAATCTTTACGATAGCAACTTAAATGAGATTGGTTTTCTTCATATTTTTAAAATAGAGGGACAATATCCACTCTCTCCTTTTCCTTAGACAAAAGATGTGAAAGGGGTATTTCTTCCTCCTAATTACAAAATGAGATATTTGATGATGGTTTTCTTATATGGCAGAAACTAGTTACCTTGCTGTAGTTATAAGGTCTTTGTAATTTCACAAAATCGGTGTGTAAACTTTAATTTTTGTGAATGCAAAATTTTGATATGGGAATAGTTGTAATGTGAATGACGTGCTTCCTAACTTTAATTAAAAAACACCAGTAAAGGCTGTGAGACTAAATTACTGCTCCCTAAATCTATTTTTTTAGTTGAATAAGAAAACAAAGTTAAATCGTTCCTTTTTTAATATCTAGAAAAATCAAATTAACAAAAATTTCAAAACAAAAATTCTCTCTTTCTGTACATCTCTAAGGAAGACGTTATAACACGCTTGTACTCACTTCCAGATTTATTATCAAGATAGTATCTTTTTCTTCCTTTCTCTATAGATTAAGCAACTGTTTCAAACAAACTACCAAAGTACATATACTGTGATCTGTCTTGGTATGCAATTGTATGGCAAAGATTTCAAAGTGATTGAAGTATTGGGTGGATTAACTGAAGGAAAGAAACACTGTAAATTCATGGAAATAATGGCTACATACTTGATTCTCAAGAAAAAGAACTAAAAATACCACAGTTTTTAAACTTTCAGCATCATAAGGTGCTGTTTCTTCATGATTCAGGGAAAAATATTATCAGCTATTTTTCATCTTTAGTTAGGAACAGACTGTTTTTTAAAGATCGCTGTGTATATTAGACCTCTTTGTTTCTAGTGCCTTCTGGATTTTAAAAGATTACCACTACTTGTGTGTAAACCCTTTGGATGAGAAGCTGTTGCATCAGATCACACCTTAGTAACACACATTTTATATGGTATATAAAACACATATATTACTTTTTTTTTTAAGAAAGCGAAATCTCAGTTACAGTTTTGGCAACTGAAGTATTAAATGCTTTTCTCTTTTTGCTAAGAAAAATAATATAAAATATTCATTACAGGCAGCTGAAAAGAGAGTTCATACTGTACTTTATTCTTCCCAGAAAGATTTAGATCATTTTAAAGTTTATTCAATTTTATTTGTTCCAACTGTTTACTATTTACTTGAATGTAGATGTACTGGGTCTGGCTGGGATGGAGTTAACTTTCCTCAAAGCAGCCCGTGCAGTGCTGTGCTTTGTACTTGTGGCTAGAACAGGGTTGATCACGCACCAATGTTTTGGCTCTTGCTGAGCAGTGCTTGCACAGCATCAAGGCTTTCTCTCCAACCTCCCATGCAAAGGCCAGTAGACTAGGGGTGGGCAAGAGGTTTGGATGGGAAACAACCAGGACAACTGACCCAAACTGATCAAAGGGACATTCTATACCATATGATGTTGTGCTCAGCAATAAAAGCAAAGAGAACTGGGTGGGGGGGGTGCATTTGTTTTTAAGGTGTTTGTCTTCTGAAGCAACTTCTGTGTGTAGTGAGGCCCCACTTCCCAGAAGCTGGCTGGACATCGCCCGCTGGTGGGAAGCAGAGAATGCATCTCTGTTTATGAGTTGGGGTTTTCGGGGGTTTGGGTTTTTTTTTTTTGCTTTGCTTCCACATGCTGCCTTTGTTTTTTGGTTTTTCTTTATTAAACTGCCTTTAGCTTGACCCATGAGGCTTCTCATCTTATTTTCTCTCCCGTCCTGCTGAGCTGGTAAAGAGTGGCTTGGTGGGCACCTGGCACCTAGCCAAGGTTAACTCGCCACAATAGAACGGTTTTAATGAGAGACAGCCTTATTACTCTAAGCTCCACAGAAACTTATCACAAATTATTGACTAGAACCGTATTTACAAGTACAGTTGTGAAATAAAATTTAAGAAGTGGTTGAGAAAAATAAATGGAACGAGATAAGGTGACAAATGCTGCAGCTGCATTAACAGACTGTAACATTTTGGTTCAAAGAAGTAATGAGGCTTTAAGGAAGATGCCCTCATCATCCCCCCTTGAACTGGTATTGCTTTAGTTCAGAGTGATTTTGTGCACACTTAATTCCTTCCGAAGGAAACTATGTGGGAAGCTCTGCTTCAGATATTCATGGTCCAAGCCCTAAGGGAGTGGACAGAGCTGGACCACTGACAGTTTTTGGGATGGCCTCATACTGCACGTGGATTAAGGGCCATAGGAGCAGGCAAAACCTAGGCTCTTGTGTTTGTGCACGGGCCTCAGCACCTGCTGCTGTAGCCTGCTTTTCCACTTCTGCTGTGCTCATTTACTGGTGTGAATAAAGCCAAATACAAAAGGAGATGCAAATTGCTTCCTTGTCAACAGTGATCACAGTAGATAGTGATCTGTCTGCCCACTATCTGAATGCTGTGATCTGCCAGAGGTGTTTTGAGGAGGCAGCACAGTACAGAGGAGGAATTTTATAATTTGCCTGGATAATGTGAGAGAAGTTTTTAATAGTAAGGGCTTATACTAATTGCCATGTGTTTCATTCCTGGTTTTGTGTCACAGATCTCTTGAATTGAGTTTTTAATATATTTTTTACTCTTTATCAGAACAAAACTCGAGAGAAGACATAATTATGGTATCATTGTTAAACACTTTGATACTTGACCTAGCACTGTTCATCCAATGGAGAATTATCTTTGTTTCAATGCAAACCTCTGGGGCTGGTTATTGTGATGGTAAAGCAGTACTGGCTGCAGAATTTGCTCCTTTAGCAGATTTTTAAAACACAATATGTTTTGTCAGAATTACCACTTGGGATACAGGGGGTTTTTATATGATTTTTTTGCTAATTACTTTTCTGGTGAAATGCTTATTTTAATTTCTTAGAAAACCTGCTAAAGTGTAGAGCTAAAAACAAATAAAAAGAAAGTTTTACAGATGTGTTCATTTCCTCTAGCAAATTATGCTGATGTTTAATAATAGCAAAGAAAAAAATTACTGGATTGCAAACTGTCATGGATCAACACTCAGCACTTTTTACTTTCCTCACCAAATTGTTTCCGGTTTCAAAAATAATTAGTTCAGAATTATTGACAAGCAGAAGCTGAAGGTCAAAGACCAGATTTAAAAATGAATCTGTCATTTGCATGTGACTAGTGGCATAACATTAAGAGCATTAGTATGCTTCAAATTTTTGATTTAAGTTTAGTATTTTATCTCCTATTTTCTAACTTCTTGAATGGGCCTGTAAATTGTAGTGATAAAATTTTGAAAGATTGTATATAAATTTTGAATTACACATTTTATAGCAATGATAAAAACAGAAAAAGTATAGGTTTTGCTGACGTGTGTATAATCAGCTATTCTATATTGTATTTTTTCTTAATTAGGGCAAGGGTTTGATTTGACTTAAAAGTACGTATTTAGTATTGTCCTTCAACTTTCATAAAGCATGAATATTTTAATATGATAATTTACTAAGGGATATATTCTAATCATAAAATAATAGAAGGTCTAGTTTGTGGCAGACTGAATGCAGTTAAATGCCAGTTACCTCTTTTATTTTGGCAGAGTAGCATGAGGGTATTTGCATGACATCAGAACGAAAGCTCCTCTAGCCCTGTATCCCATTTCTGACATTGACCAAAAATGAATGTGTATGGAAGACTTACTAAGGGGAGCACAAGAATACTTTCCCAGGGCACTGTCATGGCTTGTTCACAATTTGTGGCTTAGAATGTTCCAGAATGAGAGTGGTGTTTTTCAACTCTAATACTTCTTCCTGAAATATCTCTTCTGTGAATTTTTTCAATTATTTTTTTGAACACATGTAAACTTTTAACATTCGCTATGGTCTGTTATGAAAAATTATAAATTTAGCTGTACATTGGGTGAAGTATTTGCACTGTTTGCTTTAAATCTACACCTGCAATTTCATTATATTGAAATAGAAAATGAATTCAGTTCCCTTTTCCTTCACTCGATCTACCCTAGGATCCTATACGGCAATTCTGTTTGGATTTTTTTCCCCTCCGACTCAAGTATCATATACCAGCAATTCCTTACCATCAATCGCTTATTATTTCTCTGAATTTCCAGTTCCAAAAGAATATAATTGGGGAGTGGGGTGTGTCCACCCAACAGTAAAAAGAAATACACTATTGAAGATGTTAATGTATGACTGGAATAATTATATTTTCTGTTATGCTTAACATGCTTTCCCTAATAACTCTTAATCTTCTGTTTAGTTTTTTACTGCTATTGCACAATATTTTTTAAAAAATCCTTTTATAAGTGTAAGATCTCATTTTGAGTGATAATAGTAAACTCAGAGCTGTACCTCTATCAGTAAAATCAGAACTGTGTTTTGATTGCAATTACTTTATATTTTTTCTATTTCATCACTAAGTATGGAAAGCCTTACTACTTTTAATCCCCTGGTATTTTTGTTTCTGTTTGTATTTACCCAGCTTCCTAAATAATTTTGATTTTTCTGTGGCAAAAGCCAAGAATGGTTCCCTTTGGGTGTCTACAGATATGATCTTCCTACAGCATGGAAACTGGTCGTTTATTCCTCTCTTCTTGTCCCTTCTCCCTTATCTTTTCCTGATTTAATAACTAGGTATTCCAGTATGTGAGGGCCTTTTCTTTTTCCAAGTCAGCTACGTTTCTGTAAGAATCATTGTGGAAGGCCTTTGTTAAATGCCTTTTGAACACCTGCCTGACCTCTGACCGAGCAGAGTCAATTTATTGATTCATTCAGAAAACTGAAAGAGATTTGTAAGACCTACGTTTTCTTGCACAAAAATTGTTTTGATTCTTCTTCAATATATTATATTTGTCCATGTGTGATCTTATTTGTAATTAAGAATGTAAGTTTTCCTGTTACAGGTATTAGGTCTTCCTTTTTTTTTGATCCCCTCTTGAAGCATTTCAAAAATTGTTGTTATGCTAGCTGTCTTCTAGGCCTTCTGAATTCTTTAATGACTGGTATCTGGTCCCAGGGTTTTTCAACTACCCGTCTTGTCTGTCTGTTTCATGACAATGTTCAATTTGAGACAGATCTTATGATGTAGCCAATGTATAATATATGAGCACAGGATTATTTCCATGCTTCTCCTATGTGAATATAGAGGAAATTCAAGGAGCTCTCTTGCTTCCTTCATTTTTCATCTTGATTGTGTAATGGTCAACAGACCATCAGGTTTCTTGCTGTTGATTTGTTAGAAAAAGGATTAATAATAGTTTTTATAACTTCTGCAAGTTGTTCCTCATATCCTATTTGGCCTGCCTTACTATATCTTTACAAAAAGACTGCCAGAGGTAACTCAGCTGAATGTTTTATTTAGATGGTTATGTCATTAATTTCCTTCTCATTAATAAATTTATTTCAGAAGTAAATCCTTAATGAGTGTGTATGTGGCAAAAGTTGTGATAGCTGGCCTCATTCTAGTGTTTGAGTGTTTATCTGAAACATTAATAAAATGATTAGGTAAAAATTATTTACGTAAAAAGTAACTAGGGTAACTTTTAAAAAGTAGAAATAAATCAGATATTTTAGCATGTTTGTACATGTGATGGTCCAATTCTCTTTAAAAAAAAAAAAAAAAAAAAAGAAAAAGCAGACTGGGGTTAAAAAATAAAAAATGGGTACTCTTCAAGAGTACTCTGACAAAAGACACGGTGTAACTTTCCATATTGAAAAGTATTGAAATATATTCCAGTGATGTTATAATCTATGGAGACACAAATACTGTAGTATAGAATGTTTCTTAAATTTTGCCATTGAAGGACTAAAGGATGGCAGTGAATTAACACTCTTTGAGATACATGTTCCATTTTATTAAACTTTTAAGCTTTATTCATCTTAATGTCTTTTTTCATGCCTGGGTAATAAGGTTTAATTTAAGAAGAACTCTAGGTAATGTAAATGTTTTTGTGTATTGTTCTGAAGCATAAAAGAAAAAGTTCTATGAAGGATCAATTTAAAAGAGGTCCAATTTGCTACATCTGTAATGGGATTCTGGACAAATGTAGTAGCTGTAACAGTTACAAATTGTCTTCTACTTCATATGTGTTTTATTCAGTAAAAATAAAGTGTGTTGTTCTGATACAGCAAAGAGAAAACCATACAATAAAATGTGAGTACCTAATGTACAGTGTCCATGATGTAACTCTCTTACAGACTTTCAAAGTTGTTTATAATAGTGCCATTGGTTCATAGTAGATAATGGATGGTATCTGATTTTTTTATAATGTGGTTTACTGTAACCTCAGGGTATTTGTCATAATATTGTGGAAACTCTTGTAGAAAAATGAGGAGAAAGTAATTTGTCCATATTTATCTATGAGGAAATACCAGTGTTATGGGCTTATATAGCAGTGTCCTTTTGTCATTTCTACATTTGTGGCTGTATGTGGCTGCATCTTTGTCTTAAAACAATAAACCCCAGTGTTTCTGCACTGCTTTCTTCCTATTAATGCAAATGTATTTGTAGCCCTACATGTATATGAAATCACTTCTGTCATGTATATTCATAAGTACTGTAGAGGAAAAAAAATTTTGGCAATATTTTGCATCAGAATTTATTCAAATTCATTTGAAGTGATAGTGGCGATATTCAAGAAACTGATAAACCACTATGCTTTCACTCCACTGGAGACACTCCAAAATCACTAGACTATAACTCAAGATATTGATCTAAGGAGGAGAGGTATGAGTTTCTGAGGTTTTGGGGGCATTGTTTGTTTGTTTGTTTAAACAAACAAATTGTAAAGAAATTGGAAATCCCAACTAAGCTAGTGCCATTCATCATTCTGTATAAAAATAAAAAACTATGAGACAACAAACTCATAAATCAAGTCTGCCATATGCAAACCCAATGGATGTTAGGTTCAATGCTATTCCAATTACTGTTAATTAATGAAAAATATTTTAATATTTTTGAATACCTAGGAGTTTGCTTTACTAGTATTTCTGTAACTACATTATACTCAGTTACTTCATAGCAGTGCATAACGCTTTCATGTGGCCTTCAATTGCTTAAGAAGATATTCTAAAGAATGAGGATTTATTGTTATAATGAAAGAATAAATAAGTATGGTCCTGATGTAAGGCAAACAGCATTAACTAGTCTGTGGTACTAGAAATACTTTAGCAATGGAACTATAATTTTTTAAAGACCTTTGTGAATCTGTTACTACTTTGCAGGGGAGTAGTGAAAATCTGAACTGATGACCATAGTGCTTTGGAAACAATTGTTTTTGGAACAGGAGACTTAAATTTGGAAAAAAAATGAGTTAAAGAAAAGATGTTACATTTTTTAAATGTGCAAAAAAAAAATCCCACATTTCTCAAAAAAACTTAATTTGACCCTATTCGTCTCTTCTGTTTTCAAAATGTTCTACAAAAAACTTGTACCTTATAAACTGTTAAGTTTGTTTCCATCAAGAAATAATGAATGCTTCAATAATGTTGAAAAATTGTGGTGTTAACACTAAGAGATGAAGTATATTGAAGATATTTAAAAGCCTTGAATACTTATAGTTTTATTTGATGAATTTATGCATTCTCTGAAGTACGAAGAAATAAATGTTAATGAAGTTGATATGTCCTGACACTATTGTGACTACAGTTTACTAATCTGTAACTAATTGATTAGGTAACAAAGGATTAGAAATCATATGTTTTTAATTTCCAGGCCCATTTTTCACTATACTAGTTATTTCTTATCCAAGAACAATTTGTTCTCATGTGTTTTCCAAGTGCTTATTTCTTCTGAAATGTTACAGGTCATGAAATTCAGCTTATAATTTATTTATAAGGAATTTATTACTAGTGACCCAAATCTATGATGACAACTCACAAGAGGTTTTCAAGACCTTTCAGAGTGTGTGGTGCTTACTAGCTTCTAAATGCACATAGGTTAATTTCATTGAACAGTGGATGCAACCTGCACAGAAATGTTAAATGAAATGCTCCAGGATATTCCTATATTGAATTTCACAAGAACAAATCAGGCTTGTAAGTGTGAAGCAGAAGTTTTGCTCTCTGGAATGCTGAAGGTCATATGCCAATCAAACACAAATTGTGAAAACCGGAGTTTATGAGGAGCAGTGACTAGAAATGTTTCAAATCCCATTTATTCCTCCTGCAGAGAAAAAGATTGTTTTTCTTCTTAATGAAAACAAGATTTGTCTCTAAACCTTGGATATGATTCCCTAACTTGTATATAGTACTGTAGAATATTCAAATATGTTCTATATCATCTTCTATAATTTTCTGAATATCTCTGTTCATCCCATGCGTTTGTGTTCTGCCCATTATAAAAATGTGTTCACATACTGAAGTAATAAATTCAATTGATGAAAAAAACCCAATACATCTATAATCAAAACAATGCAATACTAAAGTATTTGGAAAGGTGTTTGGTGTTCAGTACTGTAAGCTAAGACTTAACTTGTTCTTTATATTCTCTAAACTGTTATATGTTTAAACACAACGTGTTTTCTTTATCCTGAAAAGGATATAAAAAAATAAAGAAATGATGTTAGGATCACTTGTAATTACAAAACTTCTATAAATGGTCATACAAAGCTAGACACAGTAAAAATTAAGTTTGACTTATGTGGGGCTTCTTGCTTTGATCCAAGAATAGGAAAATGGAATTATGCTTTAAAGTAACAAGGCCTTAAAAAAAACAAAACAAAAAAACCCCTAACCTGTAAACCTGGTTGGCCTGAAAGCATATTCCAAACTGCAACTGGGCTGTTTTATCAAAATGAAAGAGTTGTAAGTTGGTGTGTTGGAAATGTATATTGTATTTCAAATATACTTTTTTTGTTGTTGTTAGGATTGTTCCTAAACAGAAGGTAAAAAATAATCAAATAGCTTTTCTGAACATGAAAGAGACATGAGAAGTACAAAACTTTGGGATATTTTTTTTTACCTAAAACATTTAATATGAATGACAGAGAAAGCAATTGATAAAATATAGCCTTGTTACATACTCCTTATTAGTATATATGGTTTGTTTTTATATAAAAATATATATTTAAATATAAATATAAACAAGCATGTTTTGTAGTGTCAGAGAATCCTAGGAAAAGTGTGAATCATCCAATTCATGTCATGTTCCAAAACTCAGGTACATTGATATGAATTCACTGTCTTACAGCTCCAAGCAATAAATCAGCATAATAGTAGAATCATTCATCAGAAATGCTTGACAGATACTATTTATGAACTCTGAAACAGATATTGTGCATTTTTTTTATTCTATGTGGTGCATATTTCTTTTAACAGAAGAATTATTATAAATTCTGATATTCAGGATCTGAAATAAAATGAGTGCTCTGGGTATAGACTAGTAAATTGTCATTTTGGACTAGTGAGAGTAGGCTGATTGATAAAGTCCAGCTTGGATGTGTGTGGAGGTTGGAGTATTTCATACCCATCTTTGAACTGCAGACAAAATCATAAGGCTTTGTATTTTTCTTATTCTTAAACAGTGCTGCGGGGCTAAGGAATTTCTCTTGCGCTAGAGTGTTTGTTCAGTTTGGCTCTAGAGAAATAGGATCTGTGTTTTATAAAATCAGACAAATTGATTTAGAAATGTCACCAGTGATATGGTGGCATTTTCTAATATATCCCAAGGTAAATATACCCTTTCACTCAAAATTTTCGTTGTTGAAATTATGTGGCTGGATAGCCTGTTTCTTATTTGGAGTCTTTATTATTTAAATGATATTAAAAAATCATTGGATATGCAAGCAGATTTACCTTTTTAGAGACATTTAGCCATGAATTATCTTTCATTATGCCAGATAATAATGGGTAATATGAAGTATTTGAACATAAATATGCTGTAAACAATCTCCAGAGACAAAAAAAACTGATTTATCAGTATTATTTTCAAGATACTTTGTGTTAAGATCATCAGCATCTGTGTGCTATGATTATACTTCATTTCAAACGAAATATTTGTCTATATTCCCTACTTAAAACATAAGAAACATCATTAATATTATTCTCTTTCTAAAATAAAAGATATATTTCAACATGCTCACTGAACAAGGCTTTGGTAACACCATAGTTGATGTTAGTGGTTTGGTTTTAGGGTAGTCTAGAGAATACAGAGAATGGAGAATACTCCATTTTTATAAATGTAGTTATTACCTAGCTACTGGGCCTTCTCAAGAAATAAAGAATACAGAGTAGTCTGCTGTCTTGCATGACCTGAAATAGCCATAGATTGTTGATGCTGAGTGTCAAATTGAAGATTATCCAGTGTCCTACCTATCTCATTTACACAAGCAAAATACATTGTTTATTATTGATTCAAGTTTTTAAAAATTTCCATTTTTCTATGTCTGTTATGGTCCTCACTGAATTAGCATATTCACATTTTTTTGGGCCAGTGGTAACCATAACATTGTGTCAGTCACTTTATCCAGACTTTAAACATTTTTATTATTTTGCTTCTCAAGATCACTGATTTCCACTATTTATACATATGGTAGTAAGCCTGTCATTAGCATGGTAGGAAATGGTTGAGCAGAAGTTGAATGGCTGATCAAAGAATTCCCACTGGGGAGGGGAAAAATGGACCTTGTTAGACAAGGCAAAGAGGAATTTTTGGTATGAGAAACATATACGGGAAATGGTAGGAAAGCATGCATACCAACTAGAAACTTTTATGAAATGGTGCTAGCTTTCTATGTATAGCCTTCAGAGACCAAGAAGAATGCTGTAAGACTTCCATCTTTAAACTTTTTGTCTTTTTCCATGTATTGTGTCCTCTTACTCTTTTACCCTAGCCTACTGCTAAACCAGACATAATTCCCTTGATGACATTAGCAAAAGTTGAGAGGAAAATTATGCTGCTTTAGAATAGTCCTCGGGTAAATTGCTCAAGAGAGCTGTCATAAGTGCCTTACTGGTTTCGTAGCACATGCATTAGAAGTACCTTCTTGGTGATCTGAGGAAAGAGTAATGCTACATACTTCCTTTTTCAAGATCGGAAATAACAATATTATCCTGCAAGAAGGCTTTAGATGTGCTCTGAAAATTGCTTATTGTGAAGTCTTTCCACCACACTGTACTAACTCAATGGCTTCTAGGAACATATCAAAATTATACAGATCTTTCTTTTTTTTTTATTTAATCCTTTGAGCCGGGTAGCAATTCTGTGTGGTTACTGCAGAGATCTGTTGTTCATAAAAAAAACCCAAATCCTCCCCCCCTAAAAAAAAGCCTAACCACACTACCAATGTTTTTGTATTGCTGTGAGGTGGGCAGCTCTCAGTCTACAAATATAGTTAAGTACAGTAGATCAGTAAGACAGAAAAGTTTAACTAGAAAGTATGAATAAGATATTATATTATGCTAATATAATGTCCTAATGTGTATTTAGAATGGCTGTATGACATTGTCTGCACAAGTCAGTAAGATAATCTAGATGGGAAGGTTGCTTTTAACTTTTCCATGTGTGTTAAATGGGCAGCAGCTGCATGGAATTAGTAAATTGAACTAGACTAAGATATGCACTAGGTATATAAGTTAACATATACTACAGAAGGACTGTACTTACAGTGGGACTGTAATTATATAAATACACACTGGCAAAACTAATGGTTTTGTCAATGCGATAGCATCCAGCTCAAGATGTAGCACAAGGCTGCATTAAAAAACAAGCAAACAAAAACCTTATTGCTATTTTAGGCTAAGGCGTTCATACCACTTCTCTGTCCTGCCCTGCCTCACCCCCAGAAATTGTATTCAAGTGGCATTCAAAGGTCTCGTTTATAGATGTTTGGGAGTGGTCTTGTTCAAAGTACAAGTCTTGAACGGATTACAAGATTTCATAACTGAAAATCTGGGGATCTTGGTCATGTCCGTTATACAGATCAGCTTCATCAGACTTCTGCAGTGATGCCCTGATTTCGGCAAATGCAGAAGTTGTATTGCAGATGCTCTGCATCATTGGTCTGACCACACACAGTAAATTTGGCATGAGAAAAATGTGTTGTCTTTCCTGAATGTGCTCATACCATCTGTTCGCATCATACCCAATAGATCTGACTTCTTGGAAAAGTTGATTAACTGTACTCATGTGCTAAATAGGACACATGTACATGTTGCTGAACGCTAGAGCAGCATGACTATCTGAGAAAGGTAAATGGTGATAAAAACTTAATGTAGCTTTTCTTCATATTCAAGGTGTGTTACAAAGGATGATTTTTATTATTTCCCTAGCATGATTCTGTTACCTTAAATATGTGTAGCTCTTTGTTAATGGCACTAAATGCTTCAAGGAACAGAGCTTGAGGAATGAATGAAATGCTGTTGATTTCATGACATGCCTGAGAAATACTTATAATGATGTGGTGCATGGATGTTTGTTAAAGCAGTTTTGCATTTTTTTTTCCTCCCTATCTTTTAATCCTGTGCATTGAGCTTATGACTGTTACATTCCTTCATTTTCTGTGCAGTCTTGCTTCTTGATACTATGGTTGGAACCTAAAAATTACCCTAGTAATTCAATTATAGTTCCTGCAATCTACTGTTGTGGTTTAACCCAGCTATGCAGCTCAGCCCCATGCAGCTGCTCACTCACTCCCCCTGCTATGGGATGGAGGAGAGAATCAGAAAGGTAAAAGTGAGAAAACTCATGGGTTAAGATAAAGACAGTTTAATAGATTAAGCAAAGCTGCTCACATAAGCAAAGCAAAATATGAAATTAATTCACAACTTCCTACCCACAACCAGGTGTTTAAAGTCTTCTCCAGGAAAGCCAGGCTCCATCACGCATAATGGTTACTTGGGAAGACAAACGCCATCACTCTGAATGTGCCCCCCTTCTTCTTCGCCCAGCTTTTACTGCTGAGCATGATGTCGTATGGTCTGGGATATCCCTTGGGTCAGTTGGGGTCAGCTGTCCTGGCTGTGTCCCCTCCCAACTTCTTGTGTCCCCCCCCCCCCCCCAGCCTCCTCGCTGGCAGGGCACCATGGGAAACAGAAAAGGCCGTGATGCTGTGCAGGCACTAATAGCTAATATATTGGTGTGTTATCAACACTGTTTTGGTCACAAATCCAAATTACAGCACCATATGAGCTGCTATGAAGAAAATTTACTCTATCCCAACCAAAACCAGTACATCTATGAAAGATTCCTTCAGGTTACATTTTTCTCTTTATGAAAGACAAGTTAAAGCAGTATTACTTTGCCTAAAATGAGATATTACTTGTCTGTTTAAAGCATCTATTTCAATAATTTATTTTACTTCTTTTTGTTGATAGAATCTAGGCAGTGAACAGAGAGACTGAATGAAACTAAACAATGCAAACAGCATATACTTATGTAATTATGTTTATGGAAAAACTACCATTATACATTTCTAATTGGACATTTGCTTCTAATGGTATGTTTTTGTCAGATATAGATTCACATGCTTTAGAACAACAGGTTTTAGTTATGATCTGGAGGTGGACCAGGATACCTGTATTGATCTTTATTCAAAAATAAATGTTCCATGTGCCCTTTTTTTACTTAATGCATGGTGACAATAGAAAAGTAATAATACTTAGGAAAAAAAGTACCATCTCTCTGTGTAATTAAGGATGACTGCATATTAGTGTGGGTTTCTGTTGTTATCGTTCCAATACAATATATTACTGAGGAAAAAAAAAATATTCTATTGGTCTAAATATATGATGTTTGTGGTAACGTTATGGTAATGTTGTAATAACATGAGAAGTTTTGTGGTTTGGACAGGATTGCATTAGAAAATGGCTGGTATAATAATTTTAGCTAATTCAATGTTAATAAAGCCAAACTAAAGGAAACAGAGAACAGTAAATTCATATATTACTATTTAAATAATAAAATGCATAAGAAACTTTATTTGATATAATTTTTTTAATCTATTTAAATAATAATTTTATCATATGCTTCCAGACTCACCCAAAAGCTTTTTTCTACCATGTCGGAAATTCCATTCTCCTCATAAATGAAAATGTAGACAATCTCAGTTGTCACTTCAGTTTAAATAAATTTTATGTTTAGAATCTGGCATAACAAAAGTTTAAAGTATTGATGAAATGAGGCTGATACTGTAGGGGGGAGGACTGCAGCTGAAATTCCACTTGAATATTGATAAAAATTACAGATTTTTTTTTTTCCCTCTAAAGTTTGTATTTTGAAAGTCTAACAAATCAATCTTGGAGTGGTAAAGATGGAATTTACAATACAAGTTAAAATGAGCTGCTTGGTTAGTTCTTAATTGGCTTCTTTTCCTTTTTAGCAATTCTTCTGTGATAAAATTTGTCTTTTTTAAATAATTATTGTCTCTACTCACTTGACTATATTTGAAGATTCACTTTTTCAAGATAATTCCTTCTTTGTTTGCCATAGTTCAATCTTAGCTGCAATGTCAGCATTTCATTTTGGGCACATGGTTCTTAAGACAATCACTCCTGTTGGCAGGATTAAGGACCGAAAAAGAAAACCACTGCCAATTATTGTCCCCTTGTGGTATTTTAGATTGTTCTTTAAAATCTTTTTATTCTTTGTCTGTGTACCATCAACATACAAAGGTCATATAAAATACCAATAATTAGAGTTCAGCTCTGTTATTTCAGTTGCTATTTCATTATGTATCAACAGCATTCAGAACAGTTAATGGCTTTTTTTTATTACTGGCTGAGCTCTGGAAAGGCATTAAATTCCATCTTTCTTTGAAGGACATGCAGTTGTCATGCAATGCACTTTTTCTATAGGTATATAAAGTTGTCCTTCACATCTCAAAATAAGAAGACTGGAATAAAGCAGAAAATATCTGATTAGGTCTGCCATATCTGTCAGTTTGTCAAATTATTAGCTTAATAAATAGAATATCTATCTAAAGTAAAGGGAAAAAAAGTGTGTTTTTCTTGTGCAGCATAAATGGACATTTTTCTTAAAACTGATTAGGACATTCATTTTCAAACTTCATTTGCTTATTGATCCACAACAATAAATGTTGCATAGGAATTTTTCTAGCTTCTCTGGGTTTTCTCTTCTACTAAGAGGGAGTAGAAGCAGATTAAAGAATGTTACTGCTGTTGCTGTTTTTTTCTTTGAATTCTGTCAATAAGCAATAGGTTAGGTAAAGTGACAATTATTAGTATGTGTCTAAATAGCATTCACATGCTCCAGGATCTGAAGGATACCTGTCCTGTTAGAGGAAAGAAAAAAATCCAAGAAAAAAAAGTATGTAGTCTCTTCAGAATGGTGATCCTTTTGTTTGTTTGTTTGTTTTGTCTTGCTAGCATAGTGGAATAGACACTAGAGAAGAAATCATTAATTAAATGCTGTTTTATCACATTCTTCAGTGAAAATTAACTGTCACTCTGTTTAAGATTTGGACTTCACTATTGTGAGTAAATCACAGTTTGTTGGTGTTATTTTGAGCATAATGAACTTTGAACTTGTCCCTAATTTATTTCTGTTTCTTTTGGAGTGATTGATGAATGTTGTGCAGTGGTAGCTGTATCAGAATAAGACAAAGGAAGAAAACAGCAAACAAAGTATTTCATAATCTTGAAATTAGGATGTGCATATGATGGTGCTACTAATTCAGGAAGCTCATCCACACTTTATGTTATATACCTCTGGAAGATGTTGCATATCTAGAGGCTTACCATCCAAAAGCTACTGATGATATTTTAACAGGAGCCAGGATAGCTCCTTAGCACAAAAACCTTTACATATTTTTATGTACAGTATTCATAATCTTACCTGTATTTTGAATGTTGCATTTAAAAATACATGAGATCAAAAACATTTTTTAACAAAATATGTTCTCAGCTTTACTGCAGAAATTGCAGGCCTTATTTAGATATTCCTGGGAGGCAAGGATTGCATGACAGCATACGTTAGTTTTCAGGCAACTCACTTTTTTTTGAAGTAAAAAATAACCACTTCTTTAAAATGTCTAATCACACTTTGTATTTCCTGTATATCATAGATCCCAATGGGAAGTTTTATCTTGAAGGAATAAATCTAGTTGTCTGTGATGTAGGAGTAGTAGGCAGGGAGATGAACAGTGGTTTCACTTCCCAAAGGGCTCCTTTTACTCAGAACTCCCGGTTTCCATTTAACCATCTATATTCTCTGCACTACACACTATTTAAACAGGAGCTGCTTAAAGCTTGAAGGTTTAAGGGCAAAAAGGAACACACTGTACATGCAGAGCCAATAACTTATTGTTACTCTAATTAAAGCCTGAACTGTGTAATTCAAATATGCAGTTACTATATCGGTTACAATGGCACTAACATTTACAGGCCAAAATATCTAGGTAATAAAGAAAAGTTTCAGTAGCAATACAGTTAAATTTGTTGTACCAAAATTACCCAAGTTTTCCACTCCTTTTCTCTGATGTTTTGTTCATCTTTCTGGTGTCAGCCTAGTATCTAAGGTCGGTAGTCATCCTCAAGAGGGATGAGGTGAACAGAAATGTCTGTTCTGTGTCCTGAGTTCTTTGCATGGAGGAGTATTTGATTGGAGGTGAGCATTTCTTTCTTCTCAGACTTGAGTCTGTCGTGGGATTATTTTTTTTATGTTTCCAAACACCATGTCTTTATTTGATTTTTTCTTCACTGGTTGCTACCTAAAGTGTGAGTGTTTTCACCCCTTTGCTGTTAGTTCAGGTCCTATGATAGCCTCTTCTAACCCCACTTAACATAAAGGGGTAGTGTTACTCATCAACTTTACAGATTCCTTAGACTTTTGCCATAAATAATATTCACAGACAATAGTCACTTGACTGTTAGACTTTATATCAAAGCTAAACTCAATTCTGGTCAAGACAAGACCTGAGATGCTGCACTGCCAAGTTAATAGAAATCCCATGGCCTTCTACTAGTAGTGGCAAATCACTACATGTAGTGGCATCACCACCACACCCTCAGTATAAACTTTGAAATATATTCCATGCAGATACCCTTTACTGTGTGGATTTTTTCATTTGGGTTTTGTTCTGTTGTTTGGTTTGGGGTTTGGGGAGTTTTGGGGGGCTTTTTTTCTGCTTTTTTGTTTGTTTTCTTGTTTGTTTTAATTTAAATGAGTGAGACTACTCAATGGAAGAGAAGTTTGTTGGAAGCTTAACTGCTGATCCTCTAGCAGGTAGTTATAGCCAATCTACAGTATAATTTTTACTGTAATTGGCTGAATGCTCCAAATCAAATTGTATCAGGTTCATTGTCAATAGCTTAAGAGTAACTGGGAGAAAAAGACTAAAAAAATTTAATCTTTGAAAAAATGAAAGTGAAGCATAACTCTATATAGAATGCCAAAGGGAAACCTCTGAGCATATACACATTCCTGTTCTTTAAAAGATGCAAGGCTTGATAGTCTACAGCCTTACTCAATGACCATTTTTTGTTTTTAATTTTTCATTTAAGAGGAATGAGGGAAAGCAATGTCTCCAGAGGTATATTGTGAAACTAAACAGCTTCAGTGGAACTGTCTGCCTTTCTCATTTTCTGCTTCCCAGCTCCTAACTGATAAGAAAACAGAAAAAGATTTGTCTCTTCCCTTGCTCTAAAATGTTTCCAGATTGTAATAACATTTAGTTATATTTATGTATATGTCCTAACACCTGTTGCTTAAAATCCTTCTGCCTAAGGAACATGGGGAACTGAAAAATTTTGCTACAGTGCTGTAAATATCTATAACTAAATGGCTTGGGTTTTGTGGGTTCTTTTGAGAGTAGCTTGTTTAAACCCATAAGTAACTGTTTATACCACATCCCACCAAAGTCTGATCACGTGATGACCTATGAAAGCTGGGAAGTGGTTCAGCTGATACCTGGAAAAGCAAGTAATTAGCAGGAAGGGCTCATTCAGTCACAAATAACTTCCTTCCTAAGATATTTCCAAGACACTACTTGTAAAGGAATTTGCTAGGATTGAGGCTGAGGAAAAAGTCAAAAGGACAAGTTTATCTTGGAAGTTCGATCTTATGAGTGCTCATTGATAATTGTGGAAAACTAACAAACAAAAACGTTTAGCAAGAAGCCTTGACTAGTAATTTTGGCTCTGTTCTTATGGTTTTGAATGGATTTAAACCTTTGCACAATATTTACTGGTTTTTAACAGAGAAATATAAGAAAAATCAAGAAAAGAAGGATGTCATCCCAGTGTATATGCATTAGTAGGTTTAAAAATTATCCTTGAACTGCTGGTTTGCCCTATTAAGTATTTCTGTAGTGGATGGTTGCAGCAATTGCTATTTCTTTCCCCAGTTTCTCTTTCTGACTCATTAAAAATCAAAAACTTTTGGATTCAGTAAACTGACAGTTCTTTATGTCCTCTGAGCAGAGAGGATAATAATTCTTTTACCTTGAAAATCTAGGTCTTTGATGCATTGAACTCCTGTGGGTAGAAAAACTAAGGCAATGCTGTGACTTATGTCATATTTGATGGATTCTGCCTGTTCAAATTTGTAGGTATGGATCACTATACTACCATAAATGTCTGTATTGCAGTCTTAAAAGCTACATTTGCTCTTGAATTTTATTTTCTGTTTCTGTGAATCACACGTTTGTCTTAAGAATTTCTGTTATTTCTTCCTGTCATTCTCTGACAATTGTTGACAACAGACCTGAAGAACCATTAGACAAATGAATCATAATAGTTGTGTGATTTTTAAGAGGAAAAGGGACTCATAATTTTACAATGTTTGCATCAATAAACTTGATAGTAGTGTAATGCTGTTGTCAGGGTATGCTTCATGGCTGGTAAGCAGAATTTCTTTATTTGGCATTTTACATCTGCGGAGACCTGCCCTTGTTTAGCAAAACTTAGATGTAAAATCAGGTGGGTATTAGCTTGAATTCAATCCCCATGTACACGGATTTGCTAAAATACAATACAAGCGACTGCTTTTTAACCTAGTTTAGAGGTATGTAGATCTACTCAGAGACTTTATTTTTGGCAAATAAGGATGGTAGCATTGATTTCTTACACTCCTTTTCGCAAATTTGTGGATAGACAATCATGCTGAGGAAATAATTTTCTTGCTCCCTGATTTTTGTAAGTCTTTTTGATATGTCCCTTAATAATGTTGAAAATACATTTCAGAGTTAAAAGAAATAATTATTAGAAGTAAGTAATGATAGTTTGAAGAAAAGTTTCAGTGCCTTAAGAGCAATAAACTGTCTGATAATATGAGGTTTTTATTTACTGCATCTACCAAACTGACAATCGATAAGTCTGGAAGGTTTCGATGTATGTTGTATTTTATGCCTTTTATACCTGCCCTGGAGAATTTTAAAGCATTGTGAGAGGAATGCACATAAGTTACATCAATAAATAGACTATTTGTAGTGTCTTTTTTTTTTTTTTCAGTACTCTAAAAATTCACTGTTCTTTATTTGCTCCTGACCAAGTATGAAAGCAATGATAGTCCTCAACAGCAGGTATTAGAGAGAGGTCACAACAGTATTTACCATAGATATCTGCATGGCATCAATGTGACAATTTTTTGTGTACCATTTTGAAAGACAGAAACATATTGCAGAGGTGTCTCCAAACTTCTGAAGTTATGTGAAGTTTAAGAGAAGAACTCCTAGTTGAGCTCTGTAATCATATGTCTCCTCTGTCTCCCCCACATAATGATCTTATTGAGGAAATTGCCCCTTAAAGCTGCTGCATGTTGAATATCATTCCTTGTCAATCGTTAATGAGGTGGACATTTAGAAAAGAAGCGCTGGCTTAAGTCTTAACAACGTATAAATCCTGCTTACACATCTTTCCGTAAAAGTTAATGAACAGCCTAAAGGATCAACAGAGACTGCTCTATCTCAAGCACATCATTCATTCAGCACAACTTCCATCTTTCATAATACCTCAAGTGCTGGTGATTGAATATCTGTATCTCATAAAATTGACTGCAAAGTCAAATTTAACTCTTCCAAAATTTCTATATGAATGCAGAGGGCCTAAGAGATACACTTAGAAGATAAAATATTTATTTAATTGTTGTTCAGAATTTGATCTTAATCAGTAATAATTAATAGTCAGCATTAGTATATTTGATGAGTAGTGCTAAATAATTTGCAATGTTTCCAGTATCTGCAGTAGCTCCAAGATACAGTATCTGAATAAGGATTTAAAACAATAGCCACACCAATAAAGCTTAGCTTTGAGATTGTTTCATCCTCTGTGCTTTAGGGGCACTAATTTTCATTTACATTTACACAGTCCGGCAACTGTAGCTGAGAAACCATTCAAAGGTAAGAAATTGCATAGAAGAGACGACAATGAATGCAATAGGAATGAAAGTGAAAAGAAGATTCGTGGCTTGTTTTAGTGTTGATATACTATACTGTAAGCAACTGCAATAAACCCAGCAGGTCTCTGCAAGGTAGTGATTTTTTAAGCATTAAACTTCTGGTTGTGTAGGTAATTTTAGCCACTGCTACTGTCTCTTTTATGATGGGGAAATTTTTTAATCTCTGTCTTTTCTGGGTGCTGCTATAAGAAATCAGAGACAAATAGGATAAAAGAACAGAGGATCTTTTGGTGTAAGTAACTGCCATATATATGTATATCTTTATGTTCTACCAAAGTAAATAAGGAAGAAATCAGGAAAAGAAGAATTTTCATGTTGAGAAGTTTAATCATATTGGGTTATCATCAGGAAGACTTCTACGTTCAGTTAAATTTCAGCATGGTGTATTTCAACAGAGGAGTCTTAGATTTAGAGTTTCTATATCTTCAATGATTTTCTTTTGTCTTAAGTAATCAAAGTCTCCCTGAATAATCTTATAACAGGAATTAGCAGGGAGTCCAGCACTAACTGAGTAGGATAGGTTCTGAAATTACTATACTTTTTTTTTTACCTAAGTTTTTCTTAGCTAGCCTCCACTGATCATTCTCCTAAGCAGAGAGGCATTTTTTTTTAATCTTGATTCTCAACTGAATTGTATTTGTAAAGATGTCTCCTTATTTTCATTACTTTGATTTAAAAACAACCTTTAAATACATAAAGTGAGTTATAAAAATAATTGAAGTATTAATAAAGCTGCAAATCTGTGGGGTTTAACTTATAAGAAATATACTGAATTCATTGGGATTCTGCATATTGATCATGTTGAGAATATGAAAAACTTTGATAAACTGGCAAAGATTGCAATTTAAACAAGAGGAAATGAAGCTGAAATATTAAGCAAGCCTTTGGATTAGCATTGGTAAATGAACTCTTAAAATTTATCCACATTCTAAACTTTTTTTTTTTCATGTAAACTGTAAAACATAAAAGATGGAAATTAATCTTCTGTGAACATTAAGGATATATTGTTCATATTGAAAAATATTCTACACCTAAGTACAGCTACTAAAATCAAAGAACAGGGAGAGAATGTCAACTTGTATTTAACAACAATTTAAGAAAAAATGTAGAGAGGATAGTGACACCATCTTCCCATGGTATTTAACTTGGGTGCAATTCAGAGACTCTTCAGACATTTTCAGGTCATCCAGAGCAGTCCTACAACAAACTGTTGAACAGATTAGAAAAGTGAAAGATAACATTGTTAGAGTTGTGAGAGCCTGAAGAATACTGCCCCACTAAGAGGTGGCTCGGTCAGTTTGGTCAGAAACAAGCTTTTTGCCTATTGCTAAGTAGCAGCAGGGCTACTGCTGATTAGTTAACATGGCCATCCTACAAGAAGATGAATGGTTCTGTGCTGCCCTATCATTTCACCACCACCATTTGTCTATCCTAGGTATATAAACGTCTCCTTAGACCCTGGTACATTTGCATTACCTGAACAATCTGCTGAGATTTTTAATTTATTCACTGCACATTCGTTTATCACTGTAGTATTTTCTTTTGTTTTTTAGCTTGCTTTGCCAAGTAATGACAGTAAGGCTAGATGTATCTAAATTTTCCTTCCAATAACTTTTGAACCTGTTAGTCAATAACAGTCAAATGATTAAATCAAATGATAAATGCTTCCCCATAACTGGGTTCCTACAGGCTTTGTGAAAATCACCCTGCCTGTGAGAGGAAAAAAGACTCAAATTAGTTTTCTTTCCTTCTCTTCAGTGGGAGTGGGTAAAGAAAACAGACAAAATTTGACTGGTATTTGTTATCTGTGGCAGCAGCTGACCAGCCAGTCAGCATTGCACATAAATTGTGGATTAGTCACAGTACATACTGTTTGTTATCTAGTATGTGTCCTACAGAAGATAAGAGAAGTTAAAGAGCAAATAACACATAGGACAGCGGACTAATTCTACTATTCATAGAAACGTGTTCGGTCTCTAAAATAGCTGTTTAAAAACAATCAGTACAACCATCACTTTGGACCTTGATTAATGCAACCTAGTTTTCTCTCTTCATTTTTTTCATGATAAAGTTTCCAATTAATCATAAATATTTTATTTATATAGAGCAGTTTTCTGTGCATTTGAAAGGGAGGGACTGTAGGGGATGAAATGTAAAATCCACCATAGTTTGGTTTACTGTATGACAGTTTGTGGAACTGAAGGTGCTCTGCCTAAGTGGATTACATCTGTAGCGTTTATTTTGCTCTAGGCATCGTGGCTGAGGGGGAATATGTGAGCCCCTTGCTCCAAACACCTCTTAATGCTTGTACAAAGAAAGAAAGGTTTGATTGCAATACAATATTCAGTAGTGCTTTGTTCTTCATTGCCTGTTCTTGGGTGAAGACTATTTGAGGAGTCAGCTGCAGAAAACAGCTCTTATGATGCCAAAAGTTCTTTTTATCCTCAGTCAATTAGGTTTTAGATGTGGGTAGAATAAAGAAATAAATGTAATGCGCTAAGATTCTGTTGACAACAGATAGCAGAATATCAACAGTTCCTTTATTTTGTTGGTTACCATGGAAACAATCAAGTATGAGATGTTTCTGACAAAACTGCAGACTGCAGCAGCAATCATTAACTTCAGAAGGGCTGTGTTTTGTGCTTGATATATCTGAAAAGTAACAGTGGGCACTTTTTCTTGCATTTGGTTGTCTGTTCTTTTCAATGCGATAAGCAGGGGCAAAGAAAGGGAATGCTTGAAGTAAATGTGGATTGTTGGGTATTCAGGCTCTGGCTACGGAAGTATTAATGCTTATATCTCACTTTTTCTACTAGTGCGTGTATGTTTGCATGTGGTCAGGTTTACTTGGCAGAAGCTCAATGGGATATAACGGTGTAATACTGTTTATGTGAGAAGAAATGAAAATGAGATTTCGTCATGGTTCTCATGATTGATGAGATTTGTAAAATGAGAGGGAGTCCAATTACTAAACGGTGTTTCAGGCAAAAAGATCACTGAGTTTCTCAGTCACTGCTGGCTGCTAATCAATTTGTTGAGTGATGATTAAAATGTTTTGCTCTGACCTAAAATGATTTAGCAGTTTGAGTCCTAGCTAAATGATTCTTTCTGATAAGGAACCACATTCCTCTTCTGTACATAAGCTTTCAGTGCCCTGTTTTAAGAAGAAAAAATTGCAAGTCACTCTTTTAGGGTTTTATAATTTCCTCCATTTTCACCTTATTCAAACCAGGAATTTGTCATCTTCATAATATTTAAATCATTTTTTGTTCATGAAGGTGGAAAAAGAGGATGAAAGATGTCAGAGATGAAGAAGATGCTGATGTTTTAGGAATATTTTTTTGAGATCTTCCTCAACATTTTGATGTACTAATTTTCTGTTTTATAAAGGGTTGTGGGGACAAAGGTGCAAAAAGTACATATGTTGTATATGCAGGTGACTTCATGTTCTATTCTAGATAGGAAAATCATCTTTCTTAGATAAGTCAAAAAAGATAAAACATATGGAATTGTAATACAAGGCTTTTGGAATTGTTTTCTGTAAGAAAGATTCCATACAAGAGTGCCAGCATATTTCTACATTTTTCTCTGCAGTGCTTAGATATTATTAGAAAATATATGATTGTATAGTGATTGTATTATTATAGTAACAATCAAGCACAGCGACTTCCAGAAAAAAAAGAAAATGCTAATAGATTAGTATCCCATGTGCAGGTAGTCCGGATTTCAGTGCAGCTCTTCAGATGCATACAGGTGATGCATGGGTACAATCCAGTTAAAATTCTCTAGAACAGAGGCATCATTCCTCATAGCCTCAGTAACCCTTTTGTAAGATTTATCTAACAGTCAAATAAGATCATACCAAAGTTTAACTTGTTTGGACTGGAAAAAAAATGCTGGTACATCAAAATGTCAAGGTAACTGATAACATTGAAGAAAATAAACCTTTCCCTCATAGTAACATATGAAACCCCTGAACCCATCACTTTCCAAAGAAGATTTGTGGTATAAAAGCTTTGTGCAGAAGTCAGGTATGATTCAAACACAGAATTCTGGTCAAAGTCCTAGCCTAAAAACTGTAACATTAAATCTGTTACTGGTCTAAAATCCAATCTAAAATCTTATAAGTGTCTGTACAGTTTGAAGTGATTCAAAACCAAAAAAGCTCTTAATACTCCTAAGCAGATTTATTTAGGCAAAAGTTAAATTTGCTTTAATTTTTATTTTGAGGGAATGTTAGCTTAAACAAATCAGGATATATGCCAAGTAGAGAATTAATATATGGTAGCTTAGAGAATGAAATGTCTTCAGAGAGCTCTAACGAAATATTTTGATAATTTTTTACTAGTGTCTATTTCACTATTAAAATTGCAGAGAATACAATTGTAGTAAATTTGTAGAATTCTAATTTTGGAGTTGATTTTCCTTTGGATTGATCATATTTAAGAGAGTGAATACTCTAATTCAGGACATATGGAAATCAATAAGAGTGTTACTTTCATGTATTAGGAGAAAAAGTCATATTCCATATATAAGGTTGTTTTGTTTTTCTTTTTCTGAATTTAACTAAAATCTTTAAGCACCATAAATACTCCATTAAAATAAAATATAGAAAGTCAAATGTAGAAAGCAGTATCAAGTCTTTATCTGTGTACGAACATCTGTAAGAGCAGAACATGTAATATACAAGCTTTCTTGCAAAGTGTAAAGGGAGGAAAAGCTGAATTAGCTTATCCACCACCTACTAGCAGAGTCAAGCTGTTCTTTGGAACAGTTTGCTTAGCCCACAGGCAGAAGTAGTGCCAGTGTTTCCCTCTGCACATTTACTCTAGGTAGCAGAGATTTTTTGGGAAACCACTCTAAGCAATGCTAAGCAGGAAGTTGGAATTGCAGAGCAAGCAGACTTTTTGCTTTTGGGAAATGACAATCTGGCTGTGCTTGGAGGACTAACATCTCACTTTAGCAAGATTTATTGCAGCTTCAAGCTGAAACAAGTTTCTTGATAAAAAAAAAAGAAAAAAAGAAGAAAAAAAGAGGATGTGGTGGTCTTGATCAAAGCACTGTCCTAATGATTAATTGATCTGTGCTGTATGTTCAGTTTTGTACAGGCTTGAAGAAGACAGGTAGTGGTTCCCTGCTTCAGATTTCTCATCAGTCAAAATGGATGATACATTCCTACTTTGTTAGTTTGTTATGAACAAAAATTATTGCTTATAGGGCCCCTAGGTACTGTGTCCATAGTACCAGAGAAACTTAAAATACTAATATACAGTACCTCTACGTACTGGCATACTAATACTTCTTCATTGTGTTGTGATCTCTGCCACGTGACTGGCCCACTGGTTGGTTTGGTTTTTAAGCAATTCACCCATGCGACACATAAATGGCTGTGAGTAGCTTTACCTTTCATTTCTATGTGCATACATGGAGAAGAACTTTACTGCTTGATTTTAGCTATATATCATTCATATATGTGATTATATGAAAGCTGTTGCCCTCAAACTATAAACTATTAAAAAAAAAAAAAAAGTTGGAAAAATGTATATAGACCTAGTCAGCCACAGATATACACTTAATAAACATTATGAATGAATCTGTAATGAATATATATGTTCATATGACATAAATAAAAATTCTTTATACTCACTGCATGGTGAGGCATGTCTCTTGTGTATTACCAAATATTTATAATTTTCCAGTTTTCCATTATACCCTTTTTACAGAGAAGTGGTGTGGCTTAAATATCTTGAGAAAAACCCAGGTGACCTACTAGCAGAGAAGTATTTCTTTAATGAATAAGCCCTTTAATTATATTCTCGTTCTGCTATATGCTCAAGATTGTAAAATTGCTGAAGAGAAGAGTAAGTAATTGAATAGTAATTTAAGTGTGAATTTATTAAATCAATTAGATTTACAAAAGTAATTTGAGACACAGTGCTGCTATGTTGGGCACACCAAGTATATAAAAATTTAAAATAGTTGCCTGTAAGTGTAGCATAGTTTCTAATGGGAATTTGTCTTGCTTATAATAGTAAAAATGATTGATTCTACGTGTCTTGAAAAGCTTATTCTGTAAGTTATTCTTATCCTAATAGCACCTCAGAGGTAGGCCATTTCATTTCAGATTGCTGGGGAATCTCTAGGCATAATAAAAGATTTCATAACCTGATGAAAATTTATAACAGGGATTCAAATATTTCTATGCTTTTCTTTTCCTCTAAAACAAACAATACCTTCTGTATTAACTAGTTTGATAAAGCTAGTAATTTCTCTACACTCTGACCTTCCACGTACATTATGTTAAAATTTTCTGTCTAATGTACTATGCAATATTTTATATGGTACTTTAGAAAACTAAAGGAAAATGAATTTGTGTGATTTGGTGGGTCTATGTACTGTAAGTAGCCAAACAGAAAGAGAGAAAATGGTTACAAGGACTTATGTGACTAATAGCTACTTCAGCTTATCTGAAGAGATGAACTCATACCATGGTGTTATGTGCATTATATCAGAGTGTGAGAGAAGTTACTGGGTATCAAAAACCTCAAGGACTGAGTCTCAGATGAGGAGTGTGGCTACCTATTCATTTCTTAACTTTCTTACCTTCCAAATAGTGGGAGAGGGTATGTCTGTTCAAGCTTTATTAGTGTGATAAAATAAGATGGAAGAGATGCAGACTTTATTGTCTCTTAATGGAAGCAGGACCTCATGACACAGTTTTCATTGTCCCTCCAGTTTGGCGACAATCTCTTTCCTCTTCTGTCTCCCATAAAATATCTGTGATCCTCCAGAACATCTTGACCACATTTCCTATCCCACGAGACTCTGTTTCACTGCTTGCTATCCGCAGATATGCAAGACTTTGAAATACAACTTTGTTCTTAGGGATTTTTTTCCTTTCCACTTTCAAATGTCCTTTGACATCTGATAATTAAAACTCCAGTTGCTATTGTTATGTTCCTTCCTCTCCCCCTTACTTTACCTTCACCAAGTTGCTTAGATATTCAAGGTCCCCTCCCTCCACTCTGATCAATTAATATTTTAGTTTCCAGGTTCTATATATTAATTTTTCACTACTGTCCTCAGTCATCTGCATTCAGGAAGTTTTCAGTCTGAATAAGAAAGTATCAGGTTTGATGAATATTTGTTGTTATAAGAATTTGTTCCTGATTACGATGTACAAGGTCAATGTGGGGGCTACATATTACTATTAACATCAAAATGGGGTTGGAGAGCAAAATCAAGAATATTGTTTGCTAGACAGGACATACATATTTCTGTGATATACAGTGAAGTATCATAAAGATCAAAACAGTAAATGAATGTGTTCAAGATTAACTAGATAGATTGACCATTTATTTATGTAAAAGTGAGAGCTGAAAAACATTTAGTTTCAGAGCACAAAAGTGAGTAGGTAAAATAGTACTAAGACTATGCACAGTTAATTTTGTTCACAGAGGCTGGTCTCAGAATATTAGTATAGGTAAATCCATTTACTATCTGTTTTTAAGGCAATAAAAGAAAAGTGTTTGTAGACTACCACTATCTGTATCAGCTTGTGTACTTTTTCTATGGCCTCTTTGGGTATTAGGCAATCATTTATAGAAGTAAAGTAATAAAACCACGGTCTTGAAATATTGCAGCTCAATGAACATGGAAATATCCTGAAATTCAGATCCCTATTTTGTAAGTTACGAAGTGTTGGAGAAGCTAATGAAAAAAAGTAAACTTGGTTTGCTTTATTAAGGTTCTTGCGTATTTTGAATTTATAACCACAAAGAACAATGAAATGTGGAGAATGGAAAACTGTTACAATTAAAATCTACACAATGTCTAATTGGTTGCTGGAACAACCAATACAAAAAGCTGATTTGACATTTCCTCTTGAACAGATATTTATGTTCAGCTATCAGTGGTGGGTTGGGTAACACTTTCTATACTTGGGTAATATTACTAGCAGCACACATCACTGACACTTAGGAAACAGCAATACCTGACTCTTTGCCAGGTTGGGGCATCAATAGGCAGAGCTATGTCTCCAGTATCCACAATCCCTACACTCTGCTATCACATAATTTATGATAGCGAAATGAGTTATAGTCCAAATCCCACACCATCTCCTAGGCCTGACCCTACTGTCTTAAACTGGTAATGGGTTGCCCCATCTTGCACTAGCACGCAACTCCATGCATCACCTTGTGTGATCTCACATACTACACATACCCCAATCCCTGCCCCTCAGAAATTACTTGCATAGAGCCATTGCCTAGCTGATTGGGTGGGTTGTTATTTACTAAAGCGTATAAGCCCTTTAGATGCTCTTACTTCTCTTATTTTGTGAGGAAAGAACGAACAACATATAGGGATCAGCCAAAGAGCACTGATAGCTTAACTAGACACTGCTGCAGATTCTTGCCCTAAGGAGTCTACTTGTTTAAGGATTCAGAAATATATGTTCTACTGTGAAGTAGACAAGTAGCATGCTAGTCACTCCAAAGTAATATTGTTGAACCTTTTAAAGGAATATGTCTGTTGTCAGTGGGTGTAAAGTAAGTGATGCCTAGTGGAAAACTTCCTGGAAACCAACTAGTAGTATTGGCCATCAGGAAAAGCTGAAGAAGTTTTATGGCCTTGCAAGAGTTTGGAGTGGGGTGAAGGCCCTGAGATTTTGTTCTGCTTCTTTAGGGTCAATGATTTTTTTTTTCCCACTTTCTTTCTTCATTTAGTCCCAATGCATCAAAATCTGGCAGCACTGTAACTCAAGTAGAGAGTAAATTTGATGAAGAAGATATCCATTACTTTTCCACCTGCAGGTGAAAGGGTAACAGATGCAAGAAATGTTTTGTTCTGGTGCAGTGTGACCAAACATGTAACAAATATTAATTAATGCATTTTAGCTGCGAGCTCCTAGTTTCAGCAGAAAGAGTGCAAATTCTAGGGCTAGTAGATTCTGGATTTGAACAGACATTCTTGTGAAGGTAGATCCTGTCCTCTATACACAAGATATTTAACAGCAGGCCTTTAAATTAACATCACCCTGATGGCGTGCTTGAAGCCAGGCAGCTACGGTGCGGTAGTATTGATGCAACAGGTAATAATAATTCTGTTACTCTTCAGGCTGATCTAGTAGTTCAATTCCCTTTGCAAATATAAGTAAGTCGTTAAAATGTGAGTTTACTTGACGGGTGTGGTTTTTTTAATCGTTCATTTTTAAAAAAATATTTTTGTGATAGGTGATTTGCATGTTATCATTTTTTACTGATTAGCTCTCGACTACTCTTGCTGATCTGTCTAGAACTTTTGCTAGAGGTTTCTAAAATCAGATGACAATGCAAAAGGAGAGAAATGTAATTTTTAATATCAACAAATCTATTTAATAATAATGGTGGCAGACTGTTTGGGGAAAAAAAATTGTCCTAAATAGAATTTTTATTATTTTTTTGAATTTTTATTGTTGGGGTTTTTTTAGTGCCTGAACTGTCTCTTAATGTGTATTGAGCTTGCATGGCAAGGTTTTGGTAGCAGGGGACTACAGGGGTGGCTTCTGTGAGAAGCTGCCAGAAGCTTCCCCTATGTCTGACAAAGCCAATGCCAGCTGGCTCCAGGATGGACCTGCTGCTGGCCAAGGTGAGGCAGGCTGTCCCCCTGCAGCCCAGGGAGGTCCACGGTGGAGCAGATATCCACCTGCAGCCCAGGGAGGACCCCACGCTGGAGCAAGGGGATGCCTGAAGGAGGCTGTGACCCTGTGAGAAGCCTGTGCTGGAGCAGGCTCCTAGTAGGACCTGTGGCCCTGTGGAGAGAGGAGCCCACGCTGGAGCAGGTTTTCTGGCAGGACTTGTGACCCCGTGGGGGACACACGCTGGAGCAGTCTGTGCCTGAAGGACTGCAGCCTGTGGAAAGGACCCACGCTGGAGCAGTTCATGAAGAACTGCAGCCCGTGGGAAGGACTCACCTTGAAGAAGTTGGTGGAAGACTGTCTCCTGTGGGAGGGACCCCATGGTGGAGCAGGGGAAGAGTGTGATGAGTCCTGCCCCTGAGGAGGAAGGAGTGGCAGACACGTGTGATGAACTGACCCCAACCCCCATTCCCTTCCCCCTGTGCCGCTGCGGGACAGGAGGTAGAGAAAACTGGGAGTGGAGTTGAGCCGGGGAGAACGGAGAGATGGGGGGAAGGTGTTTTAAGATTTGGGTTTATTTCTCATTACCCTACTCTGATTTTGATTGGTAATAAAGTAAATTAATTTCCCCACGATGAATCTGTTTTGCCTGTGATGGTAACTGGTGAGTGATCTCTCCCTGTCCTTATCTTGACCCACAAGCTTTTCGTTATATTTTCTCTCCCCTGCCCAGCTGAGGTGGGATTGATAGAGCAGCTTTGCCAGGCACCTGGTGTCCAGCCAGGGTCAACCCACCACATAATGAAGTTAATGTATGCTGGTATTCTTGGCTGAAGTTCAAGTTTGAATATGATAAGACCAAGCCCAGGGACATACTTCAATACTCTGCATAATGCTTTGTCTGTTGTTGGGTTTTTTTCCTATTATGTGCTTCTTTTGGCTTATGGTTGATGTGTCTAACTCACTTTCAAATGAACAGCTTTGATTATGGCGTTAGTACATTCTGTACTTGAATCAACTTGTTTCCAAGGAAGAATAACTGTTCCTGTACATGCCCCCTGTTAAACCCAGCTGGAGTGTAACAAGGCTATCAGCACAATGCAGTCAAGCAGGACACAGTTTTGAAAGTAGAGTTCTACTATAGTTGTTGAATGAAGCATTATTATTCACTTGCAAACAGGTTCTCCCTGAAAAAATGGCATATACTAGTTATAACTGCAGGTAGTACTCCTTTCATCATATGGGGCTGATATGATAAAGTTAAAAAAAAACACAGAAAAACTTAAATCTCTGAATCTCTGAAATTGCCTTTTTTTTTTTTTTTTTTTTTTATAGGACCCAACTTGGTCTGCTCCTATACATAATTTTCAGTTTACTGCAGCTGTATTAGTATTAGACATCTGGATGCGTACTGTTCTCTTGCCTTTTTCCAAACTCAGAAAATTATTATAATACCTTTTTTTCATTAAAGAAAGGTTAAAGGTTTTTGCATGTCGTATATTTCATCCAAAAGTAAAGCTTTGTCCTTAATCATATCAAAACCAAAAATAACTTAAACATCTTTATAAAAACTACATTTATGGATAATAGTAATTTACATTTCCTATGACTCTGCCTACCCTTTGTTCAGCTTTTAAATGACAGCAGTTAAAAGCTACCAAAAATTACACAGAGTAGAGGGAGTATAAATATGTGTGGAAATAAGACCAGATTCATCTTATATTACAATTTGCCTTGGAAAGAGAGTCACGTGGACAAGAAAGAACAACATGAGTGATTTCTGTTGAATCTAGCAGTAGATGTTAAAAATTTAAATTTCAGTAGCATAATGTCTGTATGTAACAGCTAAACAAAGACAAATTAAAAAAAACCAAGTCCCAATATATCTTGTTATTCACATTTCTTTCTCCCTTCTCTATTGTAATTAAGTTCTGAATCTCTCTTTGTAAACTCACTATAAAAAATATTTTGGGCGAATAGTTAAAGTAAGGTTGATTTCAAATATCTGGCACTTCTTTTATTGAATGAGTTGTTTCTTGGTTTATTGGCTAAAATATGGACTGCTGTCAAAATGTGACTTCTTTTAACCCCAAAGAAGGCCTGCCTTTCTCCTTCTGCTTTCAAGTTATATCACATACTGCGGCAGAAACAAAACTATCACTGCATCTTCAAGGAGGAACATTTTTGGTTGATAAATGAAGATTATGATAGTTGCCACACAACACAGAAAGGTGTTGAGATATTATATATTTCCCTGTCAGAACAGTCTTTACCTGTTTTTTTCAGCTTTTTCACAGTTGCCCAGTAGCCTAAGTTACAGACTTAGGTTATGAGATGTGTGATATTGCAAAGTAGCAGATGTCAAAAAAGATCACTGGTTCTGCTTAATTATGAGATAAGTTAGATTTTGTAGGTTTCCTAGATTTCCAGGAAAGTTGTCTGTCTTCTGGCAGTCCAGGACAACAGCTGATGCTTCTGTAATGGATGAATTTCACCTTTTGCTTTTTGATGCTTGATGTTGGAAGTTATATTTCATCTTTGGAATGGCATTTTAATTAGTGACAGCTGTCACTTAATTTTGTTATCCTTTCATATATTGGATGCAATTATAGCTATACTAATTTTGCCTAAATCCTTTAAGCTTACAAACTAGCACAAAAGTTCAAATTCTCACCAACTTCATTAACAATTAAATTGTGACTTGGAGGATTCAAACTTAGGCAGTATTTCTTTCTTCACATTCTGTTGTGGGGGTAGAAACCAAAAGATGAGAGGGGCAGGGGTAGTAGAAGCCTCTTCAAATGTTACAGCTAAATGCACCAGAGCTGAGCTATTGATGCTGATTTTTGACAGCTTTTGGGTAATGATTCATTTGAATTGAAGTAAAATGTATCTATGTACAGATTTGTATTTACAATGAATTACACAGTTCAAAATTAAATTACTGTATTCTGGTGTGTGCATATTTTAATACAGACCTTCCTGGTTTATTCCCATGTAGCTGCTTCTCTTGCTCTCTGTATGGACACACACACACAGAGTCTTTGCATTCACGCATTGTCAGACAAAGTTCTTTGCAACCCTTGGCTGTGACATGGAGAGTTGTGATAGAGCTAAGCGTAAACAGCAGTCACATTTTGTTGTTGCTGGGTTTTTGTGGCTGTTGTTTTGTTAGATTTTTTTTCAAACAAATGTTAGCTTCACTGCAAGACTTTTTTTTTTTTTTTTTTTTTAAACTTAGGCACTCAGCACTCCATGGCTTACCTATAGTCAGATTCTTTTTGTGTTGGCTTCTCTGGTAGGTAAGAAGGATAAAAGTTTTAGTATTAATCACTGTTTTACCACTTCATGTAAACAGCCAGCTTTCTTTGACAAAAGGATATTAAAAATGTTAGGAGATAATAGATCTAAGACTATCATGATGGCTCATCATCTCACAATCTAAATTGATATGATTGAATCCCACACCTGTGAAGCAAAAGGCAGCAGCAAAAGACAGTGTTTCTGCAGTTTCTTGGTGTGCGTAATATATCCAGTATACTCTACATTGCACAAAACCTTTGCAAAACTTGTGGTACTGAACTGAAAAAAGTGTTCTTGCTTTAATTTCCAGATTGAAAATTAGAGCCATGGTGGGAGATGATTTCTGTTTCCTCCTTCAGCTATCACTTCTAAGATTAGGTTACCATGTGTTTGTGGGACTGAAGCACTCTAGTGTGGATAAATAGTGTCACTGCGGGCCAATATTATACTCTCTCCCCATTTCTTCACCTATGGGTTTGACTTCCAAATAAGAGGTCACCCTCAGAAAAGTATCTTTTTTTTTTTCAGTTACCCCAAAAGTAAACAGTGTGTTCTAGCTATTAAGGAAATTCTTATTTGTTTGCCTCTGGGTGAAGAACCTGAATAAATGTTCATTTATGGCTGCTTTTCTGAGAAGTGACGATCTTCTGGGATTGATATTTAGGTGATTTCCTGTGATTCTTCAATATCTCATGACATTCACAGCATCTATGTAAGGTAAATTTCTAGTTGACTTCATAAGTAAAGACAGCTATCCTCATCTAGTCAATATTCTTGCATCAATTGATACTGAATGCAGAACTGATAGACAGAAAACAGTAACCTGTTTCAGAAATACTAATGCATGTGTTTATAGCAGCTGAACTTATTTGCAGCAGGTAAATATAGACATATAGAGGAATTAAAAAATTTTTAAATTATGTGTCAACATTCAGAATTCACAGGCTGAAGTTTTGTATACTAGTTTTCTGCAAGGCTCTTTACTTAATCATAGCTTTTTACAGACACTGCTATCTCTAAAGTGCTTTTTGGTCGTCAGAGAATTGGACATAAATATTTTGAAGTATCTGGAGTGAATCTTGTCAACTTTGAAAGTCATAGATGCAGTAACTTATTTCAAATCATGGTTCTTGAATTATTCCAGGCCATTTTTACTGACAATACAGTCTATACATATTTATCTGTGTGGGAGAAGGGAGGGAATTAAGCACTGGTAATACTAAATAGCAGTAGAATCCTAATTTATGTTTGTAGCTAACTAAATACTGGTGATTAAGGGTCTACTCTCTGAAGGAGGGTGAATATTTTTACACCTTAGCTCAGAAAGGTTGCGGGTTCTGTAACCTTGGTCTTCTGGATGTGGGCTGGTAACAGAGCAATTAGCTGAAAAATAGAGTGTATTTAGTAAAGCCATTTACTATCTTACACCATAAGAGTAGTATTTCTCTGTTACTTTTAATTGAATAGAAATATTAATTTTGTCTGTCTTTCTGTCTGCAAGTTCTCTGCCTGCATGAATGCAGCTCAGGCTTTGAATGTAAATTTGGATACATATAATGAAACTCACTTAATTTAGCAGAATGGGCTATTTTAGGGTACAGTTCATTTCATCCTAAAGTGGATGTCTTTCTGAAAATTTCTGTTATCTAACAGGTCACACATGCAACATAAGCATAGTGGATGAGGTATGACTGTGCAAGGTCTAGAAATGACTAGTTCACTGCACTTAGAGGCTCAAAACAAATTTTATTCAGTTCAGTCATTACAAATGTCATTCTGACATATTGTTGACCATTTGGGAACTACAAGAGGTGATAATTACAGTAATAGATGGTGGAGATAGGAATTATGGACCATTTCTTTTATATAATCACTAATATGCTTTTTTCAATACTAAGAAAAATTAACACTATGGTATTCAATAATAATTGTTCAGCTTTGCAGCTGATGGGCCAGATTTCTTCAGACTTTACTTTCAGTCAAGTTTCATCTTATTTATGTTCTAAGTTGTTCAGGGTAATGATTACTTTTTCTGTTTGCTGTTACCAGAGTGTAATGGTACTGCACTGTAGTCTAATGGTACCAAGCACCAAGACGATAAGAAATAGAGCTTTTCTTCTTAGGTCACTTTCACACATTTATAGGCTATATTGCTTTAGCTTCTTTTAAAAGTTGGTTCCATGCTCTACCTTTACAGACTAAAGATATAAAATAAGCCCTGCTGTCATTTCCCCACCTGCACTGATTTTATGATTGCTCACCAAGTGCCAACTTCATCACAAGGGAGGTACAGTATTGTCTCAACGTCCATATACAACACCAGCGCTTAGGAGGAGATAGCAGATTGTGCACAGGATTGGTAGGAAAGCACAAGATGACAGTGATAGCTAGATGTGTAATCTTTCTGCTGAAAGCACTATTCGTTCTTTGTCAGTGTCTGGAACAAGGGAATTAGCGTGCTGTCATAAACTGTGGCAGTGACCTTTGACAATTTACACCAGCTGCAGATATGTCACAGTGGATTTTTTTTTTTAAATCCCATTCTCTTTTCCAAATAATCTCTGCCATTACTTACATTTCAAATACAAAAACATACATGTTAGTATAAATAACCTTTATTAGTATAAATAAAGTAGGAATCTTTTAAAATAATTTTTAAAAAAGTCTTTGTCTCTGAAAGTCTTACCATAGATAATATAGCAAATGTGTTCAGATACAGACTTAACAAAATACAGTATATGTTTCAGTTTATGTACCATTATACAGTGTCTTTGTCCATACATAATGGGAAATGTTACAATGCTTTTTTTTCCCAGCAGTAGTCAGATTTCTTGGCTTAACTCTAGATGAGATCTTGGAGTGTCAGTTTTATTTTTTTCTGTTCTTAATTAAAAGTAGCTCCAAAACCTGCAGCATGCTTACACCCAGCTAAAAAAAGAAGTATCAAGAAAAAGTAGCAGAACTGATATATGCAAACATAGAAGTAGAACAGCATGAAACTGAAGTTAAAATACTGAGAATTCTTAGGAAGTCTTAGGGAGCTAAAATAGTCAAAAGCTGAGGTAGGTCAAAGTAGAAGTGACTAGTAGTATGCTATTTTGTCAGAAGCAGCTGACTGGCATGTGAAAAAGTAATACTATTAATTTTGAAAATTTATGTATTTATTGGAAATTAATCAAGACTTATACTCTGAATTTAGACAAGGATCGGTCTAATCCGTTGTTGATACTGTTCTTTGCATATCTTTCCTCTATACATGTATTTGCCTTCCTACCTCTGTGTGTGTGTATGTATACACTTTGAAATTTTTGTCAGTGTTTGTATACACCATTGAGATTATGACAGGGTAATTTGTAAAACACTGCATTGTTTGATGGTAAAATGTTAATGCATGTTTTAAAAAGTAATTAACTAAGTTTCAACAATCATGTTAGTATAAATTAAAAGAAGTTGATTTTTGCTCAGGTCTCAGAATGATTTATTTTGAAGGGGACTGAAGGAGTTATAAATTAAAATTGTTAATGAGATGGGAATTAAACTAAAGTTTGGTATCTGGAAAATGGTATTGGGCAGAAGCAATGCACCTTTGTTAATTAACTGTAATTGTAAATAATTTTTAGCAATTTCTTTAAATTCAGGTTTAAGATCCTCATGAATATTTAATTTTATACTTCCCTCAAAAGAGGCATTATAAGAAAGAGATAGTAACCTTTGCCTTTAAAACTGTATGTGCAAGGTATGCATTCTTCTTTCTTCTGTCTGTCCTTTCTGAAGATAATCTAGCTTAAAAAATGCTTTCTCACCAGCCTCAGAGTAAAGATTTTTTTTTTTTTTTTTTTGTGAGTAAAGTATTCTTATATCATGAAGTAGCTGCCTTTCTCATTCTCTGCAAAATGTCTGGACTTACATTATTACACTTCATTTCAAGGATCACTCTTCCTCTAGAAGTGCATGGAAGACACATATTTGCTCTCTTCTGAATTCATGGAAAGGGGCAGACAGAAGTGAGTCACTAGCTGCATTTTGAAACCCATAGGTCCTTTCTGTAATCAAAGTCATGATACAGTGTAAAGAAGACCTCTCCCTACCACTCACCTTTGAGTTTTTCTTTCTTCTATAGAAGTGTGTAAGGATAAACATTTTCTTATCAAAGAATATCACCCTTGTAAAATAACACAATGTGTAAATACGCAAGTGAAGATGAACTAAAAAAAAGTTCTTCCCTTACCATGAAAGAGTAAGTGGATTTTTTCAACTTGAGGTTTTGTTGGAAGGTTTTTCATTTACTGTGGTTGACTTTCTGACAGTCAAATACACCCAAAGACCAGACCCAAGCAAACAGATCTCAAAGAAAAGATAGGAATGGTAGGATTAATAGGAAAATACAGGATGGTAGTCACTGATAAGTTTTTGGGGTTTCTTGTTTTTGTGGGGTTTGGTTTTGTTTTTTGGTTTTGGTTCTTTTTTTTTTTTTAAGTTCAAACTCTTGCTATATATATTTTCCTGTTTAGAAACTTGAATTGCCCCGCTCTAGCTGGAAAAAACTGAAATTTGTATCATAGCTTGCTTGTTCATGATCTTCCTTAGTCTTGAGCTGAACCTCACCTCTGCTTTAACAGGTGACCTGACAGCTTGCTTGTAGATTAGCTGCACGCATGCAACTCTAACTGCCACGGGCTCCAAGTTATTTAAAAATCTGGGTAGCATATCAAGATTCACAAACTATTGAGATACAGTCAGTAGGGTTATCATTCCGGGAAAAGACCCTGACTGCAGTGCATTAGGAACCATGTCTCTATACTTTTTACCAATAATGTCTGTATAGTATCGATAATATACAGCAGTACATTATAAATAAATGTACATATATCAGGGGTGCCTGCTCAAACATTTTTTACTGATAAAGGTGCATAAGGTGTTTCAAGACCACTGGACTAGACCATCTCCAGAGGTGCCTTCCAGCCTCAGCACTTCTGTGACTCTGTGATTCTGAAATTAATTGGCACATCTGCTATAAGTGTCAGGAAAGGGTTTATATAAGGAATTAATACAAAATAATTTAACTTCCTTTACTAAAATATACAAGTTACAGTACTGTAAGGGGATTTTGTAAAACTACTGCTTATCTTGAACATTTTTTGTTTTGTGAAAAGGCAGATTTCAAGTCCATAACATTGTTTACCTACTGAATTCCCTGATACTCAATAAAAGTCTTCTTTCTGAGTCTTTCTGGGGTAATAAGTAGAGCAAAGGAAAAATGCCTCCAGTAGTGGAGTAATATGTTTTCCTTTATTGCTTTAAAAAACTCTTGTATAAAGGGAGAGAGAGATACCTTGTATTTTTAGAGAAAGTATCACATTTATTCTTATGTTCTTTTCCCTAACGCAGCAGTTTATCAGTGATTTAGCAAACATGTGAAGATCCTGTTTTTAGTTTAAATCTGAGTGATAGGAATAAAGGGAGAAGACTAAATGCTAATGTAAGTTTTTTCAGATAGCACTTAACTACAGTATGATGTTCACTGTTAATATACATTGCACGAAAGAATTGTACTTAACGCTACAGGCAATATGTCTTTAACACACCACAAAAGTAGTTTGTTTTCTTTGTTTCATTGCCAGGAAATTATCTTGTGTATTCAGATGAAATGTGCAATGTGATTATTTGTATTCTCAGACTCATAGCAAGATGGAAAGTTCTCAGTCTTTCTGACTCTGCTACTTTTTATTTTACTATATGATCCATAGTAATTTTCACTGGCCCTCTTAGGAGTACATTTATATAGCCATAGCCTAACCTAGCAGGTTTTGAAGGGATATTTTACATGCAGTTAATACTTAATCTGATTTATGCAGATTAATGCAGCAATCTGAGGTACTGTCAGATTTTCTCATTATTTTCTGTACTGTTTAGAACATGAATCACTGAAGTGATCAAGGCTTTTCTGGGGTAAGTGTGATTCCAAACACTATTGTCAGTGAGTTGATAGTAAAGTCTCCAATTTCAAGGATAAAGGGGCTCATTTTTTCTTTAGCTTTGTTATTCTCAAGTGAAATAAATTTTACAATTGTGGTAACAATATGTAGCACTTAAGTTTTGTATGTGAAATTATGTTTATGTACAGCTCTAGATATTCTGACAAATAGTAATACCTTGCTTCCAGCAAGGTAAGAGTACAGGAAGTTATTATAATAATGAGCAATAGAATATGTTTTCTTTTTTTCCTATGGTTATAAATGTTTAGATTCTAATCATGTGGTTGTAGATGAACTTCTTTATGGTGAGTTAGAAAAACTATATTTTTGTCATGAGAGATGAGAAGGAGATATTCCTTTAAAGATTTACATCAAATATTTTTTGCTGTATAAAAACACAGTTATGCAACTAGACTATACATGCTGAACAAGGTGTAAGCAATACCAATTATTTATAAACAAACAGAATGTTTTATCCCCAAAACAACGTAATGTGGAGCTGGTTAGAAATGAAGAGAATTTTGCTGCAGAAAACTCTTCCGTCAATAAATAAAGTCAGAAACACTTATATTTTATTACGCTGCTAGGATGTTGTAGGATACTGCTTCATTAATTAATTTGTTAGCATGAATTTGCATTTGGTCTCTGTCTTGTGGTCTGTCTTCTTAATCAGGAAATAATTGAGGCATGTTATTCACATAGTCATTTTAGAACTGTATTTACATTGTTCCAAATTTTTTTGTGTTAACGATTTTGTATTTTCACAAAGTGAAACACAGGTTTCCTCTGAACATCAGGAAGCACTTTGTCATTGTGCAGGTGACTGCGCACTGGCACAGGTTGCCCAGGAAGGTTGTGGATTCTCCCACCTTGAAGATACTCAAATGCCTTCTAGACACGGTCTTGGGCAACCAGCTGTTGAACAGGGGTTGGACCAGATGACCTCCAGACATCCCTTCCAACCTCAACCATTCTGTGATACTGTGAAGGCAAACTTTAAGGGGACTAGAACCAGGGCCAGAATATTAAACACTTACTTGTTTTGCAGACTGCTTTAAGTATTTCACAAAGACTAGGAAAAGTTCATCTAGCAACATAGAGCAAAACAGTGTATTAAAATTCATACAGTAAACCAGAATGATGGGATGCACTACAAAGACAACACAGTTCTAAAGTTTAATTTTGTGGTTATAAAATATCTCCTACTAGCTTCTCAGCTAACATACTATGTCCTCCGGAGGGCAAAGTAGAAAAAGTGGAAGAGAAGTTATATCCAGCTGGCAGTCCAAGAAGAAGGTGAGAAGCAATTAGCTACAACTAGCTGATCCAACTTGGGCAGGAAGAGCCTGTCAAACATAGTATGGTTCTAGATATTGGGTTAATTTTGTGAATATTAGGATCTGAACCTGAGCAATATGCAATGCATATGCGTATGCAATGACTGGACTGTCTTCATATAAAAAACATTTGAAAAAAGAGAGTGGATTACATGAGAAATATTTACTTGTGGGTCTTCTTTCATTCAGGAATCTCATTGAAAGGTTTTGCACTAGTTAGTTGAAGGATGGATAACAGCGCACTCCCTTTCTCAGTTTCAACCATTTCTTTTCAAATGCCTCTCACAGCTCCTATCCTTACAAGCTGCAATTATTAAGCAGATTTATGCCTTTTCTTTCTGTAGACTAGCAATTTTTCTTAATGGTTTTTCAATTTTATGATCACATGGAACATTTCAAGAAAAAAAAATGTTAACCTTTCACTGAAAAGCAGAGAAAAACTTTCAACACCACGACTGTTTCCTTTCCTAGCTTTATTTGCCTTCTTTTGATCTCGGTTCTGCTCCTTACTGTGACAGACTCATTTTTTTCTCTCCTAGACACTTTCTCTCACTCTATACTGATGCCTTTGTAATGTATTGTTAAAATAGTCCATTCATTTTAATTTCTATCAAATCTACACCTCTCTTAAATGATAGCAGTTTGCATAAACTAGTGATGCAAACCTACTCATTCAGTTCAATGGCGTTTAATAAAATCTGTTTAAACGGCCACCTTGAAGAACTACCAGAACCAGGTCATCCTCATGCATTGTTCACAAACACCAGATAACTCTGCTCTATGTATTCTAGCATATAGGTTAAAACAGGTGTGTAGAAATCCTGATACGTAAAATGTTCACCTAAGATATGTATAAAATAATCTCATATGGTAGCATATATGTTTGTTTTAGGCAATGTTAGTATAGTCTACTGTCAAATAGCAGACAATAATTGCAAGAATAACTGTTTTAACTATCTGTGTTGATGCCACTCAAGTGAAAAAATGGGCAAGAGAAGTTTGGGGATTTTTTTCTGGGAAAAGCTGTAATAAGAGGACTTGCAGACTTGATGATCTTCAAGGTCTTTTCCAACCTAAATGATTCTATGATAATGTAAATGGAAGAAATAGAAAATGCCTGAAAGCTAGTTCCTTTCCAGGAACTCCTCTTCACTTACTTGATCTATCTTCAGTGAAATGAAATCGTTGATAAACACAGAATTAGGTAAATGTAAGCCCTTCTTTTGATGGACCAGACATCAACAAATCAAGAGAGATTTGAAAATGACAGAATGGCAGGCTAGCATCAGAATTAAACATATAGTTAAAATAACATATCATGATAATTGAGGTGTTTCAATGCTCATTGTAGATGAGAAGCATATGGAAATACTTTTTCAACCACGTTAGCCCAGATGAAGGCTAAATTAATGAAATGCATGTGTTTTGAGGTATGATCAGCACAGAATGAAATTTTAAAAAAAAAAGTAATTGAACTGCAAGTGGTATCAGTAATTAGTGATTTGTTTTAAAACAGTATGGTGTACAGCAACACAGAAACAACTGACACAGAGTGCATTCAGATTGATAAAGTGCATCAAGGTGAATGAAGCCTTTGAGCCTCTGATTGCAAATGAGGTAATGAGACTCCTATTAGGCAGGATCATGACTTGTGCTTTTCAGACTTTGGTATTGATTACAGTTTGTTTGCTAGATATTATGGCTCCAAAAGATAAACAAGAAGGGAAAGACACACTAAATACAAATAGTTTTGGCCTGCAGCATGCGAGGAGAAAAATGCAGCAGGCTAACAAGTCACAAGTTTAAAAAAAACAAAACAAAAAAGACCCACAGAAAGCACAAATGATTCTTTGCTGAGTGTAAAATCTTGTGGAGTGATGGAGTGAACTCATGTCCACCATCCGTTACATCTGGCACTAAGGAGATCCATTGATCAGGATGTCCAAACAGAAATAAAACAGTGTAGCAGGTGGGGCTCACTCAGAAATGCTGCTCAGGGAGGGAGAGGAACAGATGGTGGTGATAAGTTAATATGACATGATCCCATGCCCTGGCAAATGCATCCGCTGCTTCTGTCACTACTGCAAACGTGGGCCTGTTCTCCACCCCGGGGCCAGGATCAGGACTGGTGTAGCTGACAGCCTCACCTTTGGGAGGTATGCTCTATATACTCCCTGTAGCACCAGGAGAGACAGCTTCATGAGGTGAGCAGGTTCCCACCATCTCAGGGATGCAAACAGATTGGAAGAATCTTTGAAGGATTCTGCAGAGACAAGAGCCTAACCTCAGGAAGACAGAAAAGAAGGTACAAATGAGGCAATACAAGAGCAAAAAGAGGACATGCACTTTCTGGCAGTAGAAGCTTGTGACTTCTGCCAGCAGAAGGAAGGGTCTCCATCTCCACCTGGAACTGTTCCCCTAACAGGTTCAGGGCCAAACAAGAGTAAAGTTCTACTTCACCCGCTGCTCCCAAGCAGTGACAAATGTGGTCATCCTGGGCAACTTAGGCTGTGGCTACCATGATTTGACTGAATTCAGGATTTGCAGGAAGTCTTCCAAGTTGAGCAGAAGAGTTCAGACTCAGGAAACTGGATTTCAGCTTGTTTAGGGAACTATAAGGTAAAATCTTCTGGGAAACTACCATAAAGGGAAGAATGTGCTGGGAAATTGAGTTCTAGAGAAAACTTACTGAATCCTCAGAAGCAAACCATCCCTTGTGCAGGAAGGCTGGAAAATTTGATGAAAGATCACATGGCCTTCTTAATGAACTAAACCACAAAGCATTCAAGATGTGTAAATTGACCAAGTCTACAAAGGAGGAGTCATAAAACTCAGACACTTAGAGATAAAATTAGGAAAGCAAAAGCACAGCAGGATCTAAAACTGGAAAGGAATGCAAAGGATAACAAGAGGGGATTGTAGCAGCTCCCAGTCAGAGAAGATGTGGGCCCACTGCTAAATGGGGAAGACAACTTAGTGGAGGTGTGGGGGGCCGGGGTGGATCCTGAAATGCTTGCTGCCTTTCTCTTTCAAAATTTGTATCTGTGATCAAAATCAAGTACAAGTGGAAGAAGATATTTGAAAATTAACCACTAGGAACACCATTTTACTGTCAACTGGCAGACAGATGAAAGTTGTGGTAATAATTTGCCTAATCTATAAATCGTCTTTTGTATCTTATGGGTGTTACACTATGCAACTTAGAAAACACCATAATAAGACCATGCTTGTTAGTACACTTTTCTAGGTTTAGAAAAGTTGTTTTAAGGTTTCTTTGGACTGTCTAGGGTGAAAAGATGTGCTTCTGAAGGAGGGCTGGAAAAAGTACCTTGGATGTCCATCTTAACACTATTGGGCAGTGAAAAAGGAGGAAGAACAAAAGAAAAACCACAATAATGTGGAAGGAAAAAAACACTATTAAAAATGTTGAAGTAACAGAAAGATTAACGCTTACTTTCTGATCAGCTGAACTTGCTGAGCTACAAAAATTCTTCATACTTATTTTTTAAACTGTTTAGAAGAGACCTATCCTTACCATACATGCCTTCAGAAAGTTTTGTTGGCTATTTGTTATGGCAAAGATATCTAGAAGCATATGGATAGTATCTGAGGGATTAGTCTAGATTATACTTGCTATACTGCAATATTTATATTTGAGTGAGTTTATGTGACTAATCTAGCTGACTGATCACTGGGAGCAAATGCAGTTTTTATAGCTTTTAAATGAGAAAGTCTATGAAAGGAATAAAAAGTTTCCTTATTACTTTTTACTAGGATCATAGAATGCACTAATATACTGTGTAAATGTGTGATAACTGTCCAAAAACAGGTGCATAGTTTTAATCCAGCAGATTTATTAGTTTGTTACTTGCACTGATAGAGAACAGACATGATAATGGCCCCACATCTCTCACAATGATCTCTAACACGTAACTTATGTAGTTGAGAAAGCTGATGAATTCTGAGAAGCTAAATGTACAGTATCTTGCTAGCATTTATTTGAAAGGAAGCAAAGTTCTCAGACCAAAAGACCTGAGAAGATAAATTGTCAGACTTTTTTCCCGTTTCTTTTCTGCAGGGTTTCAGGTGACTTTGATTCTGCATAACAAGTTCAGCAGGAACTTTTCTGCACATGCTTGATTATAATAAAGGGAAAATAATTTAAAAGATGATACCTAAGTACAAGAAATAATTGAGTGGTCTTAGGCATTACTAACAGCATTTGATTTTAATAAATAACTGTTAGCTGAATATTTGGCCATCCACAAATCTCTTAGGAGCAATATTGTTCCTGCAAAGTGAAAGGAAAAAAAAGGATATCTATACCTGAAGAGTACAAATATATTTTTATGCGTTCTAGAGTCAGATCTTGTTATGGTTGAAAAAATGAATTGGTACTGTTTCTGTTCTTAACTGTATTAATGTCTTTCATACCTCAAGAAATAATAGCCCTCATATTTAGCTCAATATTGTCTGAGTAAACCTTCCAAGATCTAAAGGAAAATCCTTACAGTTTTATATTTTTATTTTTCAGTGACTTCAAGGCCGTTGCAACTTTACATCCCATATATTTTAAGACAAATACTAAAAAAAACTGGCTCAATGTATTTACTGTTTTAATATATGCTCACTGTGGTATAAAGTTTACCAAGTTCTTTCACTATTTCAAACACAAAACATTATTCAGGTGTGTGTAATAGTAGTGCGCTGTTGTATATGTACAGTTTTAGATTTTTTTTTTTTCTATGGTTGGTTGAGTGAATGTTTGAAAAAAGCTTGCTATCATGGTCTAAACAGTTGTTATATGGAAAAAGTAAGGCCATCCCCCTTGCAAAACTCTTTCCCATAAGAAGGGCCACTTTTGTCTATTTGGAATTAAAATTTATCTTCCATTTGTTGAACCATAAGTCCTTCAAAAGACCATGAATTCACTCAAAAGAGTGAAAGACAAGAAGTTTAAGAGGGAAAAGAAAGTTCAGAGATACATTAAAAGTAAGATTAATTAAATATTTTCATTAAATTATGTTTTAGATAAATGTCATAAAAACTTCTAAGAGACATTTCAGGTCGTGGATGGCACTAGGATGCAACAGATGATAGAGCCCTGAATTAAGGCTCAGAAACCTTGAATTCTCATTCTAGTTCTGCCACTGAGCTGTTATAATGTCAAGAAAGCCACTTCTCCATGCTTTGAATTGACACCCTTTAAAAAAAAGATAATTGCATAAGTCTCCTGTGTTAGATCTTTTCTGATATACTGATGTTTTTACTATGTAGCATTTCAACTGGCTACAAACCATGGGACAAAACCAATTCAGAAATAAAAGATGACTTTTTGTTTAGAATTTTAATTCTCCGGAAGAAGTATTATCTGTCTGAAATATAGCCCATTTCAGATGTGATACCTGATTCTTTTCCCCCATGCCTTCAGCCTGGCAGGTCATGTTCTAAACCAGTTGTGTGGCAATAGAAGTTTCTTTCTGTTTAGAAGATTGGGAGGGTTTCTATGAGAGTCAGCTGTTTAAAGATAATCTGCTGAATATCTACTCCTTCTTTAAAAGAGGCACAGATCCAAGGTCCTGGCCACTTGTAGTGATTAAGTCCCATGACTCAAAGGGTTTAACCAGTGTTGAGCCAAACTCTGTCCATTGATTTTAGTGCAATTGTATGATTGTAACAGATGGCAGAATTTGTCCTGTGTTTCTCTGGCCTCCTTCCAAATTGTGTAATTACATTCTACATAACTACAGTTATGTATGGTTTCAGTTCAGCTCAGTGTTTTTCATTCCCTACATTGCTAAGCATCCTTCATATTTGAGGAACCTGTATTTCTGTTTTATGGGTTGTATAGATGATATTTTTCTATAGTTAAACCAGTATTTTTTATTTGTAGCAATGCAGCATCCTCATGCTCATATTACTGCTAAGAATCTGTCTACACAGAACCAAACACAGTGCAGGTCTTGAGGATCTTAGAGTCTAATTAGTTTGTTACACTTTAATATATTAAAGTCTGTTTGGGACCTCTGTTTATTCCAGTCCTGCAACCCAAGTGAATTAAGGATGATGTACTTTGTAGAGGAACTTAAATAAGTGAACTTGCCATTAAGTAACATCTATTTCATCTGGAAAAGAAAACAAAAACAAAACCACAAAACAAAGCAAAAGAAAAAAAACCCAAATGCTTTTTATTAACAAAGTAGTATTATGTTCCAAAATGCATTACTATTTGCTTGCTTCACTGCTTTCATAGTTGTGGTTAGGAACAACAGATGCAGAACAAGAAAATTCTGCAGTAAGGTCTAGCCTAAAATATGATGGGAAAGCAATACCCAGAATAAATCATGCAAAGAAATGGGAGTACAGGAAATGAATATTAATACGTGCAGAAAAATTTACACATTTAAGCATAGGCTAACAAAGTACTTGCAAAAGTAGTTATAACGATTGCAAATCTTACTAGACTTAGTGAGAGCCTTGATCTCATAGCTATTAATGTTGTCTTAGAAACATCCATTTCAGAGTCCTTGAAGAATTCCCTCTCTTCCTCCTCTAATCTCTGTCACAGGTATCAAAAAAGAATTTTCACTTAAAGGTGCAGATTTTTACCAGGTATTAGGGTAATGATACTATTTTGAGGTGTTTACTATGTAGTCTTCGCTATTTGACTGTAAACATAACCTTAGTTTTAAATTAAATTCAGCAACAGTGAGATTCCTGTGTTGTCACCTTTCTGTGTTCTTATGAAAGGATACTGAGATCTAAGATTTTGGGATTTGAAGGCTTACATTTCCAATAAATATCCCAAATGTTTTGGAGTCCATCACATCAGCATACTTATCAGCTTTTCTAGTTTCTGTGTATTTATAGATTTTTTTTAATTCTTAACATCATCCATCATTACAAACCATAATGTATGTACCCCACCAAAAGTCTCCAAGTTTAACTTTTACATTTAGTTGATGTAATCAATGTAAATTTGTGTAGTTCTACATATAATCTCATGGAAATATTGAGAGTGACTACATTGCTTTCCTTGCAGCTGAAGATTCACTGTAATAAGGAATTAAGTTATATGTAGTATATCCATTGAACCCATTTGTCTGAAGCTGCTCAGAAATTCACAGCATAACTTCAGGGATTCCAGAGGTCATGATTAGGAAAGATAGTTACATACCTTTAGCTTTCTTAATTACTCCACTTTTAAAGAGTTTTATGCTCTTGATTCTTTTGCTGTGACTAAACCATCTGGCTGGGACATGTTTTATTATTTCTTAGGGACTATGCTAACACGGCTCATTTTTGTGGCTTCTATTTACAATAAACTTTCTGTAATGACAGATCCTCGCAGATAAGCTGATGATGTTATTCCAGTGTGAATAGAAACCATAGGAAATGATGCAGGCATATTGGTATATTTTGTATACAGTGAAACTCCCTATGTGCATTATGTGTAGGAGGAGCTCTCTTGTGTACTGAAAACTCAGAAGGCAATGATTGACTTCTCCCTCCATCAGCGTGTTAGCCATTGTCACTGGTGTCACTAGTTATTGCCAGTAACATTCATGCACACTTGGAAAGGCAGATGAATCATGCTGCTAATTGTTGGGAGGTAATCTGAGAAATGAAGATAAGAGCATATGATCTTTTAAACTGAAAACTTGTTTTCTAGACAAGAAATGAGAGGGCATCAAAGTGGTTACACTGATTTTATTTCGTGCTCCCTCCAGTTTGAGTCTGGTGAATACCATACCAGGTCAACTGCTGATGTCCCAAACACTCTTGTGAATGGTTCTTAGAAAAACTTTTCTTTTTTTTCAAGTCTAGGTTGCCCATGCTTATTTAATTTGTTTTCCTTTTAATTAAATAATTTTCACTTTTCTGAGAAAACTACAGAATAGCACAAATGTTGCCTTTTTCCCTCCCATTCAGAAGCTGCCTGTTTATTGGTTTTGATTCCTCAGAACAAGAAATATTACTTTATTATTATCAGTGAATGCCATCACTTTTCTTCAGCCTCTTGTAGAAAATTGCTTTCTTCATAGTTACTAGGATGCCTATCACTCTTACTTGTGTCAAGTTCTGATGATGAACTTTATTATCAAGATTTAGTTCCCTTGTGAAAACAATGAGTTATAGATTAGCTCTAGGATATGTACATGAGCAACTGTCCTAGTTTCAGCTGGGATAGAGTTAACTGTCGTCCTAGTAGCTGGTACGGTGCTATGTTTTGAGTTCAGTATGAGAAGAATGTTGATAACACTGATGTTTTCAGTTGTTGCAAAGTAGTGTTTAGTCTAAAGTCAAGGATTTTTTAAGCTTCTCGTGCCCAGCCAGCGAGAAAGCTGGAGGGGCTCAAGAAGTTGGCACAGGACACAGCCAGGGCACCTGACCCAAACTGGCCAACGGGGTATTCCATACCATGTGACGTCCCATTTAGTATAGGAACTGGGAAGTGGGGGGCAGGGGGATCACTGCTTGGGGATTAACTGGGTGTCAATTGGCAGGTGGTGAGCAATTGCACTGCGCATCATTTGTACATTCCAATCCTTTTATTATTGCTGTTGTCATTTTATTAGTGTTATCATTATCATTATTAGTTTCTTCTTTTCTGTTCTATTAAACCGTTCTTATCTCAACCCACGGGTTTTGCTTCTTTTCCCGATTTTCTCCCCCATCCCACTGGGCGGGGGGGGAGTGAGTGAGCAGCTGTGTGGTGTTTAGTTGCTGGCTGGGGTTAAACCATGACAGTCCTTTTTGGCGCCCAACGTGGGGCTCAAAGGGTTGAGATAACGACAAACCTGACCAAAGCTCATTAAAACAAATTTGCTATAAACATTCATTTTATTGGTCTGATAGTCACTGGTCATTATGTTGATTTATGTGTTCTTAGAGTTGTTGCTCTGGTTTTTAAAGTTCTGTTATGTATCACCTCGCTTGCTGTATGTAGTCCCTCTTCTGCTGCTTATCATCCGTGGGAGGTGGATTAAGGTTTTCGCTTTGAGTATTGTATAACACTGGTTTATGGTATGATAAAGTCATCGGTTGTGGGATTAATCCGGTATTTGCACTCAGCATTGTCAGCTTTATACTGTGGGAGCCATCTGTGGGAAACTATTAATAATTATACCATTTACCTTTCCTCCTTGGAAAACCAGTCTATGGGTGGGGTACCTTTCTTCCCCTCTCCTTTCTCCTTCAGCCCAGTTACAATGGTGTTTGAGAATTTTGAAAAATTTGAATACTCTTGGGATGTTGAGACCAGCACGGTCCTAGACCTACTGCCAGGAATTAGCATGCTCCTGAATGTGGTTCAGCTCTTGTTTAAGGTTAAACAACTATTTAAGAAGATCACCCAGAGGTCTGCCCTGAGGCCGGATAATTATGAGTAGCAGGGTGTGTGGGGTAGTATGGGCAAGTATCTAGAAAAGTGGGCACCTCCAATGTTTTGGAAATTCACCCCTGAACAAGTGCAGAATCCAGAAGAACTAGTAAAATATTTGGAAAAGGTATGCTGTCACCCAGGCAGCTCCAGAGAGATAAAAATCACTGCAACGTGCTGGGGCCTGGCCCATGCCTATCGAGCCCTGTTCGACACAACTCAGTACCCTCAAGGGGAAGAGAAGGTCTCTGGACCTAACAACAAAACGATGAGCACTGCGGTCACCCAAACCCCGGCAATGGGTGCTGCGGCCCCTCCAGCCCCAGCGACGAGCATCGCAGCCACCCAGACATTGGTGACAGGCACCACGACCCCTCCAGCCCTGGCGACGAGAACTGTGGCTACCCAAACCTCAGCAACAGGCACTGTAGCCCCTCCAGCCGCGGCAACGAGCACAGCAGCTACCCAAACCTTGGCGACAGACGCTGCGGTTGTCCAAAACCCGGCGAGCGATACTGCAACTGAACCAATGGACCAAGCTGCACCAGTATCAGTTGCGCCCATACAGAAAAAGAAATATACAAAAAAATCAGTTCGCTTAGCGAAGGATGAAGGTGAACCAGGGTCATCACAGGAACAGGAGGAAGAGGCAGAACCAGAGGTAATAACCCGGTCCCTATCCTTGAGCGAGCTGCAGGATGTGTGAAAAGATTTTGGCCACCGTATAGGTGAGCATATTATCACCTGGCTCCTCCGATGCTGGGACAGTGGGGCTAATAGCTTGGAATTAGAAGGTAGGGAAGCCAAGCAGCTGGGATCGCTTGCCGGGGAAGGTGGCATTGACAAGGCAATTGGAAAAGGAACACAAGCCATCAGCCTCTGGAGGCGACTCCTGTCAAGTGTGAAGGAAAGGTACCCCTTTAAGGAAGATGTTATATGTCAATTAAGCAAGTGGACAACCATGGAAAGAGGTATCCAATATCTGAGGGAATTAGCTGTGCTAGAGATGATTCGTCATGACCTGGACAACCCACAGTTACCCAAAGATCCAGACGAAGTCCAATGCACACGACCCATGTAGCGGAAGTTTGTATGGAGCGCACCATCGTCCTATGCCAACTCACTGGCAATAATGACCTGGAAAGACAAAGAGGCACTGACAGTGGATGAAGTGGCTCGCCAACTCCGTCAATACAAAGAAAATCTCTCCTCTTCCCTACAAGCCTGCATTTCGGCTGTGGAGAAGCTGTCCGAGGATTTCCAGCAATTCAAAGAGGATATGTCCTATTCCCCACCTGTAAGGACCAATGTCTCAGCTATTAGGAGTGAGCGCTCCTCTGCCCAAGAGAGAGAAAATAGAAGGTACACACTGTGAGGTGCCCTGTGGTTTTACCTATGTGATCAAGGAGAGGAAATGAGAAAATGGGATGGAAAACCTACCTTGGTCCTAAATGCACAGGTACGTGAGCTGCGAGGAAAAACCACCACAAAAGGGGATTCTATTAGGAAAAATGCCACTCCAGTTTCCAAACAGAGTAGAAGGGCTGATCTTATTTCTGATCCTCTTGAAGGGACTTCTGAGCCAATCTTACAAGAAGTGAATAATAATTCTGGCCAGAATTAGAGGGGCCCTGCCTCCAGCCAGGTGGAGGAAAGGGATAACCGGGTCTATTGGACTGTGTGGATTCAATGGCCTGGCACGTTAGACCCACAGGAGTATAAGGCTCTAGTAGACACCGGCACACAGCGTACTCTAACGCCATCAAGTTATAAAGGGGCAGAACCCATCTGTATTTCTTGTGTGACAGGGGGATCCCAAGAGTTATCTGTATTGGAAGCTGAAGTAAGCCTAACTGGGAATGAATGGCAGAAACACCCCATTGTGAATGGCCCAGAGGCTCCGTGTATCCTTGGCATAGACTGTCTCAGGAGAGGGTATTTTAAGGACCCGAAGGGGTATCAATGGGCTTTTGGTATAGCTGCCTTGGAGACGGAGGGCACGGAACAGCTGTCTACCCTACCTGGTCTCTCTCAAGACCCTTCGATTGTGGGGTTGCTGAGGGTTGAAGAACAACAAGTGCCAATTGCTACCACGGTGGTGCACCGGCGGCAATATCGCACCAACCGAGACTCTCTGATTCCCATCCACAAGTTGATTCGCCAACTGGAGAGCCAAGGAGTGATCAGCAAAACTCGCTCACCCTTTAATAGTCCCATATGGCCCATGCGGAAATCTAATGGGGAATGGAGACTAACAGTTGACTATTGTGGCCTGAATGAAGTTATGCCACTGCTGAGTGCTGCCGTTCCAGATATGCTAGAACTTCAATATGAACTAGAGTCAAAGGCAGCCAAGTGGTATGCTACAATTGACATTGCTAATGCGTTTTTCTCAATCCCTCTGGCAGCAGAGTGTCGTCCACAATTTGCCTTTACTTGGAGGGGTGTCCAGTACACTTGGAATTGATTGCCCCAGGGGTGGAAACACAGCCCCACCATTTGCCATGGACTAATCCAGACTGCACTGGAAAAAGGTGAAGCTCCGGAACATCTGCAATACATTGATGACATCATCGTATGGGGCAACACGGCAGAAGAAGTCTTTGAGAAAGGGAAGAAAATAATCCAAATCCTTCTGAAAGCCAGTTTTGCCATAAAAGAAAGTAAGGTCAAGGGACCTGCACAGGAGATCCAGTTTTTAGGAATAAAATGGCAAGATGGACGTCGTCAGATCCCAATGGATGTGACCAACAAAATAGCAGCTATGTCCCCACCAACTAATAAAAAGGAAACACAGGCTTTCTTAGGTGTTGTGGGTTTTTGGAGAATGCATATTCCAAATTACAGTCTGATTGTAAGCCCTCTCTATCAAGTGACCCAGAAGAAGAATGATTTTAAATGGGGCCCTGAGCAACAATAAGCCTTTGAACAAATTAAACAGGAGATTGCTCATGCAGTAGTCCTTGGGCCAGTCCAGGCAGGACAAGATGTTAAAAATGTGCTCTGTACTGCAGCTGGGGAGAATGGCCCTACCTGGAGCCTCTGGCAGAAAGCACCCAGGGAGACCCGAGGTCGACCCCTGGGGTTTTGGAGTCGAGGATATCGAGGATCCGAGGCTCGCTATACTCCAACTGAAAAAGAGATATTGGCAGCATATGAAGGAGTTCGAGCTGCCTCAGAAGTGGTTGGTACTGAAACACAGCTCCTCTTAGCACCCCAACTGCCAGTGCTGGGCTGGATGTTCAAAGGGAGGGTCTCCTCTACACATCACGCGACTGACGCCATGTGGAGTAAGTGGATTGCACTGATCACACAATGGGCTTGCATAGGAAACCCCAGTTGCCCAGGAATTTTAGAAGTGATCACGGACTGGCCAGAAGGCAAAGATTTTGGAATGTCGCCAGAGGAGGAAGTGGCACGTGCTGAAGAGGCCCCGCTGTATAATAAACTGCCAGAAAATGAGAGGCAATATGCCCTGTTCACTGACGGATCCTGTCGCATTGTGGAAAAGCATCGGAGGTGGAAAGCTGCTGCATGGAGTCCTATACGACAAGTTGCAGAAACTGCTGAAGGAGAAGGTGAATCGAGTCAGTTTGCAGAGGTGAAAGCCATCCAGCTAGCGTTAGACATTGCTGAAAGAGAGAAGTGGCTAGTGCTCTATCTCTATACTGACTCATGGATGGTGGCAAATGCCCTATGGGGGTGGCTACAGCAATGGAAGCAGAGCAACTGGCAGCGCAGAGGTAAACCCATTTGGGCTGCTGCACTGTGGCAAGATATTGCGTCCCGGCTAGAGAAACTGGTTGTAAAAGTACGTCATGTAGATGCTCACATACCCAAGAGTCGGGCCACTGAAGAACATCAAAACAACCAACAGGTGGATCAGGTTGCCAAGATTGAAGTGGCTCAGGTGGACCTGGACTGGCAACATAAGGGTGAACTATTTATGGCTCAGTGGGCCCATGATACCTCGGGCCATCAGGGAAGAGATGCAACATATAGATGGGCTCGTGACCAAGGGGTGGACTTGACCATGGACATTATTGCACAGGTTATCCATGAATGTGAAACATGTGCTGCAATTAAGCAAGCCAAGTGGTTAAAGCCCCTGTGGTATGGAGGGCGATGGCTGAAATATAAATATGGGGAAGCCTGGCAGACTGACTATATCACACTCCCACAAACTCGCCAAGGCAAGCGCTATGTGCTCACGATGGTGGAAGCAACCACTGGATGGCTGGAAACATACCCTGTGTCCCATGCCACTGCCTGGACCACTATCCTGGGCCTAGAAAAGCAAGTCTTGTGGCGACATGGCACCCCAGAACGAATTGAGTCAGACAACAGCACTCATTTCCAAAACAACCTCATAGACACCTGGGCCAAGGAGCACGGCATTGAGTGGGTGTATCATATCCCCTATCATGCACCAGCCTCTGGGAAAATTGAGGGATACAATGGACTGTTAAAGACTACATTGAGAGCAATGAGGGGTGGAACTTTCAAACATTGGGATACACATTTAGCAAAAGCCACCTGGTTAGTCAACACCAGAGGATCTGCCAATCGGGGTGGCCCTGCCCAGTCAGAATTTTTAAGTACTGTAGAAGGGGATACAGTCCCTGTAGTGCACATAAAAAATATGTTAGGGAAGACAGTCTGGGTTACTCCTGCCTCAGGCAAAGGTAAACCCATTCGTGGGATTGCTTTTGCTCAAGGGCCTGGGTGCACTTGGTGGGTGATGCGAAAAGATGGGGAAGTCCGACGTGTGCCTCAAGGGGATTTAATTTTAGGTGAAAATAGCCAGAATTAAACTGTGTGATATTAGTTGCTATATAACCCTGCTACTGTATGTTATCATTACTATAATTGTTATATGTTACATCCATAGTACTATAGTAAGAATCACTTAGATCAAGCAAGAAAGAACTGTGATAAAACTGAGCAAAGCGCAGTAGTGGTGGAACCAGAACTGACTCCAGCATGCAACAATCCAACAGTGCACACCATCCTCCTGCTGCGCCAAATGTCACCTGCTCGTCACACCGCACTGAAGCCCAATTCTGCTCTACCGACTGAGAGGACTTTGCACCATCCCTCCTGCCTAGAAAGACTGGTATGACAGATGGAGCCCAGAGTCGGGAACTAAATGAACTCAACGAACATTTAATGAACATAACCCGTAAACTAAAAGAATGATAACTCTGTGTGTGTATACATATATATATATATATATATATATCTCAATCATTGTTCATACATCTCAAAGGGATGGAAAAGGTGATGATGATTGACCAGGATGTAACTAAAGGTATGGGAACTGAGCATGATGTCAATGGTAAAGAATAAGGGGTGGATACTGTCCTAGTTTCAGCTGGGATAGAGTTAACTGTCTTCCTAGTAGCTGGTACAGTGCTATGTTTTGAGTTCAGTATGTGAAGAATGTTGATAACACTGATGTTTTCAGTTGTTGCAAAGTAGTGTTTAGACTAATGTCAAGGATTTTTCAGCTTCTCATGCCCAGCCAGCAAGAAAGCTGGAGGGGCACAAGAAGTTGGCACAGGACACAGCCAGGGCACCTGACCCAAACTGGCCAACGGGGTATTCCATACCATGTGACGTCACATCTAGTATATAAATTGGGGGGAGTGGGGGCAGGGGGATCACTGCTTGGGGATTAACTGGGCGTCAGTTGGCAGATGGTGAGCAATTGCACTGCGCATCATTTGTACATTCCAATCCTTTTATTATTGCTGTTGTCATTTTATTAGTGTTATCATTATCATTATTAGTTTCTTCTCTTCTGTTCTTTTAAACCGTTCTTATCTCAACCCGTGGGTTTTGCTTCTTTTTCCCGATTTTCTCCCCCATCCCACTGGGTGGGGGGGGAGTGAGTGAGCAGCTGTGTGGTGTTTAGTTGCTGGCTGGGGTTAAACCACGACAGCAACATGACAAGAAAAAGTTACTAATACTTGTGTGCAGAAATGACCCATATAATTTTTGCATACTGAGCATTTTTTTCTTTTGCACTCAATTTCCAGGGACCTATTCATGTTTGGTCAAAACATAAAAGTGAGGCTGCTCTTTACTTGGAAATGAAGCCAGATAAAACTGCTACATCTAGTGGAAAACTTAATGAATTCTGTGTGCCTTCTACTTGTAGGCAGAAAAATTTAAAAAATCAACAACATGGAAATGGTATTCTGTCTTCATGTTCCAAATTGGCCCAAGAGGTAGTGCACCTTATACTGAAATATGTACATTAAGCAGAACTGCCAGTCTCTTTTCCCATCCATTTTTGAGTGCTCTGTTAAATTCAATTCTGCTATATTTATATCTCACGGCTTAGTAACCAAGTACAATTTCACAAACAATTTAAATAACATTGCCCAGGACTCCACTAGGCATTATGTCCTTTCTTTTTTTAAATGTACTGGACAAAAAGCCTATTTTATCTCATTCTGACTGTGCACAATAGGCTTAAATGTCTTATTTAGCAGGAAGAAACACATGCAACGCAGCAAAAGAAGCAGAACTCACTCAAAGAGGAGTGAATGGACTTTCAACTGATGATCTAACATTGTCTTAGTTTTCACCAGATTCATATATGTGGCTTATGTTTGATGGATTTATTTGTCAACAGTGTATAAATTATGTTTGGTTTTTTCACCATATCCCATTATAAAACGGATACCTTTATTCAGTTCTTTAAGATTAGTTCCTACAATACCATGCAACAACAAATCTGACAGGATTCAGTAAGCTGAATGTTGTTATGAAGGCTGGTACTAGTGGCAGGAGTTAGTTACTGTTATAGAAAGTTAGTACGACAACTTCTAAAAGCTCATTTTTATTCAAATAGTCTGACTTTTCCTGAAAAGAAGTACTTCTGATTTCTTCAACAGTGTGAGATTCTGCCAAACATAATATTTTTTTTAAATAAATTGTTAAAAAAAACAAACACCACCACCACCCCCAAAACAAGCAACAACCCAAGCTCAAGAATTGCATCTGAAACATTTTGAAAATTTATCGTGTGCAAAATTCCTGAAGACAACAGTTTATTCTTCTTAATTCTATTTTTTCAGAGTGGTTGACTACTTTCAGTTCCTGCCTTTCAAAACTAGTGAATTATCTAGTGAAAAAAAGAGGAGTTATGTCACTGAAATGATTGCATTCCGGTTTTGATCAAAAAGTAATACACAAAATAACATTGTAAAGTTAGAAATAACTGTCCTAATATCTAGGAGGAAACCTTATCTACCATGTCAATGGCATTGACCTGACAACTGATGGTATAATATTTTATCCTTTTTTCCAAAGTAATCAAGTAACAGGATCTGTAGAACAGCAGTTTCTATTGTGACTGATAACAGTCAGATATACAATACAATCATAAGTAACTGAAAAATGTGCTATTTTTGTATAGAGTCATAAGAATACAAGAATAGATCTGGAAGTCCTGGAGAACAGTTTATTCAATGGCATTTCATTTTTTTAGATTATGGTCTTTGTTTTAAATATATTTATCATATACAAATTATTTCTCTTTAGCAACTATTGGAATGAAAGCTGAACAGAAATATAAGTTTTCTTTCCACTTAAAATTGTATTTCAAGTCACTTTTCCAGTATGGGACATTGTTCATGGCTGAATCATATGTCCTGTGATGCAAGTTTGTCTCATGTAATGCTGAGTAACACATATAGTCTGATTAAAGAGAACATACTAACCTATGATTGAGTACCATTCCAGAAAATCAATATGTTTTAAACTAATTTAATATAAATAATTTCATGTCAGTTCAGAGAACTAAATGAAAATTTTTTTATTTAGGCATATCAAACATTTTTGTTTCCATTTTCAATAAGACATGTTTTCATAAATTGTATTTTATGACATTTTATATAATATGACAAATTATGAAATGCTCTTGAATCATTTTGGACAAAATTACATATTGTTAACCAATAAGAAATAATTCAGGATGCCAATCATTGTATTCTACTGCCTTTGTCTAGAAAAGAATCAGAATATTTTACAAGTGGCTTGATACTGATTGCAAAGATGTTCCTGAATCAGAACTGTAACTGAGCCATAATGTCAATCCTCTCATTAAAAGCTTTTCCTCTATGTTAAGTTAATAAATCTTACCACTATGGGTATGCATACACATCAATGCACTCAGAATTATTTTCAGAAATATAAATGCAAGATTTTGATCCCTCAGGTTGCCTTTTAGAAACTTAATTGCCATATTATATTCACTTCTCCCTTTGAGGCTGATTTTTGTTCTTCAGAGTAAGAACACATGCCTCAGGCTGTCAACAATTTTCTGCAAGTACACAAAGCCATGGAGCACTGAAATCAGCTCAAGCTCACATATAACTTTTTTGATGAAGCCTTTACAAAATGCTGGTCACACATCAGGTGTTTATTTATCAAAAACAGAAAAAAAGTTTCATCCATTATCAGTTTTTCATTGCAGAGGTTTCATAGGGTGCAAATTGCAGTTCTGGAATGAAAGTTATATGTGGCTTATTTCTAAACCATTTCTGTATTATATTGCATTTCCAGTCTTGTGACATATTTTATTGGCAGTGGCACACAACCTGGAGAAATATGTTAAGATAAAGAAATGTCCTTGTCTGTGATTAGAGGGAAAGTTGTATGTAATGTTCTGTTGTCCATAAAGTGTCACATAACATTTTAATGGCAGAATTTCAAGGTAGCTAAGACAATGAGATTTCTGTGTATAGCCTAGAATAGACAGTACAATGATATATATGCTATAAAATCTGACAACTTTAAGGCATGCAAAACAGAATACTACTCTTTGAAGTTAAACATTTTAAAAAGTGAAACGTGTACATGTATAGAGAACAGCTTCAAATACTCTTGGATGTTACTTTGCATTATAACTAACATCAAAGCAAAAATGTACTTAGGATATTTGAAAATCAGTCTATTTATTTTCATCTTGATGTTTTGCTAAATTAGATTCAAAAGCTACAACAGTGCCCGCGTAAGCAGAGAGAAGCAAAAGAAAATCTGCAAGTTCAGTTTAGGCGTTTGAAAAGCATATAGATGACACTAACAGTTGGGTCTCAATGGTAATGTTAAAATAGGTAGATTAAGTGAAGGTGCACTATACATTGATTTGCTTTGCAGTTTACAGCAATAGTTATAGTTAAATTTTTTATTATTATTGTTTTTCTATTTTGCATCTGTCTTTCAAATCTAAAATGCTGGGTTTAGGGTCAGATGTAACAATGTGTTACGAAAGGGAGTGGTTTGGACAGCTTAAGAATCATTTCTAATGGTATTAGCAAAAGAAAAACGATTGAATAGGAATTTATATAAAAGTGTGACTTCACAGAATTCAATGGCAAGGTTCACTCTATTACTTAGTACATGGATGAAATGCACACAGGAAAATTAAGTTAGAAACAGACTAAAATTAGGTATACAGAGACCAAAAATGCAATGGGTTAAAAAAAAGAGAAATATACAAAGAAAATTGAGTTAGAATTAATTTCTCATGATTTGTACAGAGATTGGGAACGTAAAAAGGGTAAGGGAGACCCTCCCATTGAGTCACAAGGTTCAGAGAAGACCCCATTGCTTTCTAAACTCCTGTCAGAGTCTAGGTGCAGCTCGATCAACTCCTAGTCCCAGACTTGGTCAAGGGTTTATATCTAAAGAGATTATGAGTATAATAGCAGCCTGAGATTCATTCACAGTGGAATAAAGTTTACAACAGTAATTTAAGTATAGATTTGAAAAGCAATAACTTGTAATATACTTGCTATAGAATATTCAGGTTAGTACACACACATGCATAAAGGCACTAAGAGTAAGTAAGCAAGTAAAAGAGGTATACCTGTTAAAAATTCCCCTCGAGTTCTGTGAAAACATTCATGTCAAATGCTTCAGCATCTTTCTCAACAGGTGAAGGGTCGGGTCTCAAGGAGCGGAGAGTATTAGCCCAAGTGTTGTTGGCTTTCAGCAACAGACCTCCAATCTTTGCAAACAAAAGTTTGCGAGCTCTGAGAGGCATCCCCTGCTCAGAGGGAGATGCTGGTCACAGCCCACTGTGGTCCAGGAGAACAAAAAGTGTCTCACTTAGTACCGCTGCTTATAGGTTCAGGAGATGATTGGCTTTAGTGATCAGTAAATTACTGGGATTCCAGCTGCCCTGGTACCATTTTACCTGAGTTACAATTCAGATAAGGAAGACACTGGGGCTGTCAGAGAATGACTTAAGATTCAGATACAGGATGCTCCAAGGTTGTCAGGGGAGGGCTGGGATGTCTCAAGGTTGTTATGAGAGAACTAGTTATCTCTACTTTCATTTTTTGTTTTCACTGGACAGCAGGAGTCCTTGAGACGGTCCACATGACTCCCTGTCTTAGCCGTGTGAGAATTCCACGTACCATCAAGGGATGTTTAACTGTCTGACTCATTACACTTATGCTAAGGCCTAGTGAGACTTCCCCAAGTTCGTAAATTAGCCCAGAGAGGGGGAAAGAAATGCACCACCACACAATGTTAAGACAAAGTACAGGCAAACAGTGGTATTGCTGAAAGAAAAAAGAATATCATGTTCCTGGAGAAGGATCTTCATGAGGGATAGATAATTGGGCTACGCATACACAAGTTGTACCTATAGATGCTGTTCCTAATTGTTTCTGGAGAAAATAAAGGTATTTGGCATAGATAATACGTAACTGGTATTAAAAATAAATTGCATGACAATGAAAGACTAACCAAAAGGAAGTTGATGTGGAAAATGATAATAGACAAGTCTGACTCTTGAAAGTATATGCCTTTGTGGTAACCCAGTTAATAATTGGTTTGCTACTTAATAGAAGAGTACAACCTTGAAAAAGTCTTAGGCTGGATAAGGAGTGTTGATTCTTAGATAGAATAATATAATATAATATAATATAATGTAATAATAAAAAATACTGAAGCTAAGCTTCTCTTGGGTAATATGAGCATTCAATTTTCCAGGAAGCTAATTAGAATGAAAATGTTCTGGGATAATATCCTGATGGAGAAATGTAATAGCCTTCAAAAAACCTCTCCAGGAAACTTGACTTGGCCTCATGCAAGCATAAACATCGGTCCAGACAAACCTGTTTTTCCTACAGGTTATAGCTGACCCTAGGACTGAGCAGGCTTTCCTGCATTGTCACAGAAATACACTCAGTCATCATATTAAGTTTATTGTAGCATACTTGAATTGCATAAACATGGCTTGGCTACATCAAATAACATTGTATAAACCTTCCAATTTACTTCAAAATTTGGTGTCATTTGTGTTATCACACTCAGAATTGATTTCAATCTATTGGATACAATGCAATGGTCAGCTGCTTTATTCTTAAGTAGCACTTTTTTGTTGTTGTTTTCTGTTTTCTGTGGATGTTCTGTATGAAGTCCAAATGTTTACCTTATAATCCAATATTATCTTAATAAACATGACAGCATGTTTTTGACAGAGATGGATATTAAGAACAGTAAGCAATGAAAGGTCAGGGAAATAGCATTGTGTGATGGTAGTACAAATGTATTTGTGACACAGCAAAATTAACAGCTGCTCTTTTCTTTTTAACAGCATGTTTATGTATTTTGCAGCTTTAGCAAAGTCTGAATGCTACAGACCTCCTACAGATTAAGCCTTCTGAATGAAAGCTGCTTTGTTAAGGAGGCAATTAGCAATGTGTTAAATCAAAAAGATTTAACATTTACTCCATTTGTAAATATCCTTTTAGTTATTTGCCCCTACTTTACAAAACAGCAGAGCAGCTGGGTATGTGAGGTTTTTTAATGCCAATGCTGCCAGCCACGTTACAGAAACCAGTTGCCACAAGTAAAACAGGTAAGCTCTTAAATGTAATATTCTTGTTGCTTTTGTGGTGTTACCTTCTTAGGATAGTTGAAGGTGTATGGATTTAATAACGAAGAAAATGTTAATTCATATACTAAAATTGGCAGACATCTTTGTGGGGTCTGAGTGTACTTCTGACAGAATGTGCAGGTATTGGAAGAGCTGCAAACCACACAGGAGACCTCTATATCCATGTCAGCAGATGGGATTGTATTTGAAAATGCAGGGTTGCAATAAAAATTTGGGCTACTGCTGGAGTTATTCAGTTCCATGAGCTTTTAATGACCAGCTGTTTTCTGTATCCATGGTTACCCTGAATGTAAAAACTTCTCTTTCCAAACAATTTATCTGTATATTACCATTTATTTATTTTGCAGTGCTATGTGTAACTATGGAACAATATTAAAGAAAGGTGTGCAATACTACAATACTGTTTTTACCTAAGCAAATACACATAGGTGAAATACCTTAGGTACATCTAAATGAAAAAAAAAAAAAGGCTTATTTCTTTACTATTCTTTTCTTCTACTGAACAATATTCATAAAGAAATCAGTGACTGTATAGTCTAATAATGGTCTTACATAAAAAAATGTGATCGTAGAACAAATTCACCATTTCAAGAAAAAGGAATAAATTTAAATATTATGCTTTGTAATGCATTGGCATTTTTATTTAAGCATTGGAAAAACAAACATTGCAGACTGCTTTTTCAAACACTTGAGGATTTTTTTTTTCTGCAATACTGATTCTTTAGCACCCAAGCTGCAATTTTTTGTGTGGTTATTGAGTTTCAATAGAATAGCCAGAATCAAAGAATAAATATTCCTGCAAATGTTAAGTTACATAACATGGAGTTATGAAGTCCCAATAGACAATTTACAGGATTAATTGTCACAGAACATTATGTAGCTATTAAGATACGTAGAGAATTTTATGGCTATGACTGCCTTAGTCTTTGTACATAGCTTCAAAATATACCATTCCAGCAGAATTAAGTATCTTTTTAATATAAAGAATTATTTTTTCATTAAAAATTATTTTTCATAAGATTTGTAGGATATTAGTTATGTTGCATTATGCTCATAGAATTACTACAGTTAAGCACTGTGTTTAACTTGTCTGCTGCTTCCTATAAATTCAATTATTTCAAATTTTTAAATATATTCCTACACTGCCAACCAGTCCAAGATATTTTCTACAGTTTTTCTGCTGAAAATGTCCTGTTGTTGCCATGCAGCCAACTAAACACTACTAAGCATCTTAAATTGAGTTAATAGTGAGAAGAAGATAGTATGTCAAGAAAGAATCCGGATGCTTAAATAAGTATGAAACTGTGTCTTCATTAAAAGAGAATATCATGTTGAATTTGCTTTCCTCTGAGTCTAAAGAGCAGCCAAGTAAACTACCATCATGCATTTCGGAAGGAGAATCTTCAAACCTCCTGAAGACCATTTTATGACAACATATTTCTTTTTTCACCTTTGGATAATAGATTTCACCTATTACCTAACACCATAAAACCAATTTACAGTATGTAAGAAACACAGATACGATTTAGATTAGGAGTATGAGTGGTTATTCATTTTTGATACAAATTAAAATTGTTTTAGAAGTCTAGGCTACTTCAGAGATCTTTCCAACTTTGGCTGATAATTTTTAATTTTTTTGTGATTTATATTTAAAACAAATTAAAGAATATTTTCAAAAAGATTACTTTTAATGCTGTCGTGGTTTAACCCCAGCCAGCAACTAAGCACCACGCAGCTGCTCACTCACTCCCCCCCCACCCAGTGGGATGGGGGTGAAAATCAGGGAAAAGAAGTAAAACTCGTGGGTTGAGATAAGAATGGTTTTGTAGAACAGAAAAGAAGAAACTAATAATGATAATAATAACACTAATAAAATGACAACAGTAATAATAAAAGGATTGGAATATACAAATGATGCGCAGTGCAATTGCTCACCACCCGCCGATCGACGCCCAGTTAGTCCCTGAGTGGCAATCCCCCCGCCCCCACTCCCCCCAGTTCCTATACTGGATGTGACGTCACATGGTATGGAATACCCCGTTGGCCAGTTTGGGTCAGGTGCCCTGGCTGTGTCCTGTGCCAACTTCTTGTGCCCCTCCAGCCTTCTTGCTGGCTGGGCATGAGAAGCTGAAAAATCCTTGACATTAGACTAAACATTACTTAGCAACAACTGAAAACATCAGTGTTATCAACATTCTTCTCGTACTGAACTCAAAACATAGCACCGTACCAGCTACTAGGAAGACAGTTAACTCTATCCCAGCTGAAACCAGGACAAATGCCCACTAGATTTACTGGAATAATAGCTTCAGTTCAAGGAATCAGATTGTAAGGGACAAAGTTGATATGCAAATTTTACCCTACTCTTGCACATTACCCTTAACTAGACTAAGTTTAAAGTCCTAAGTAAATGTTTTCATCCACTGATTTCATTTAGAGGAAGTTTACGTTCCACTTTCGATTGAAGTAACTTTTTATTGACACAAGTTGTTCACAGTTTATCCTTTAGACAGGATCTTGCCTGTGGTCATTACCTCCTCTTCTTTAGTCTCTGACAGTATTTTAACATTGGTTTCACTTTGTAGTGTTCCCAAGAAAAACAGACTTCAGCTTCCCAGTAAAGATGTGAATCAGCATACCTGTAATAAATTTGGGTTTTGATGTCAAAAAGGTGACATTTTTTTACTGGGGATGGTATTGAAGAGTGTCGGAGCTCATAAAATCTGCATAAAACTAAAAAGCCTCCCTTAGAGCTGCTGTGATATTTAGGCAAAGGCAGGTCCCTGTTACTTTCAAGCTAAATGACTTCGAAAGATTCGGCTAAAGCATAGTGATGTCAAAAAGGAGAAGAAATGGTTTTATATATGAAAAGAGTATTACTCAATATAATATTCTTTCCATTTCTCATTATGTGTAATTGTATGTGTCTACTGGATAAGACATATTCATTATATAATGAAACCACTGTTTCCCTTTGGTGACATGAATGTTACTGCTCTGGCTTACCAGTAAACTGATTAGACTAGGATTTGGGACACGCTGTTCTCTGCCAGTGACTCTGCAGTAGATTTTGGATCAATAACTTCTTCTCTGGGCCTGTTCTTCCCCCTTCTGCATCCTTTCTTTGTCTCTTCATTTTAATTTCTTGTCTTTTTAGACTATGAAATACTCCTTATTATACACTTCTGTAACATCTAGAACAGTTGGGATTTAAATTCAGCTGTAATTTTAGCACTTCAGGGTATAAATATTCCTGAAGGACTTAAAAATCACTGAGGTTGTGATAATTACAGTTACATGAAGTGTTTAAGGTAAAATAACTTTCCTGAGTCAATCTGTAAAAATTATGCCTGCTAGGTTCTAAAATCTTTAGCATGAAGTTTCTCTCGGCACATCTTTACATTTTATTGTTGGAGGCCACTCCAAATTTGAATTTCTTATTTGTGATTTTGGGAAGGAAAAAAGATATTGCAGCCAACAACTTTCTCAGCCTCTTTCTTTCTCTCTCCCCCTCTTCCCCCCTCTTTTCTTCTCTTTTCTTTTTGTTTTCTTCTTTTATTTTTTCCAAATGTAAATTTTCATTCCAGGTGAGAAGGAAGATTGTTAACACCTCTTTCTGTTTTGCATGGTAGTTTGCTGGTTCCTCTACTTCTGTACTGATGGTCTTCTGGCAGCAAGTGGATAGTAACCCCTTACTCTCTCTTTCAGTCTCATTTTCTTGGTGGTTTTGTTGTTGGTGGTGGTTTGGTTTTTAAGACAAGAAGTTATCAGATGTCTTTTGATATCATGGGAATTGTTTCATGAAATTTTGACTTTGTTGGAAGTTAGGTAATGCACTGTGCCAGTGCATGAAACAAATGCATAAAACCAAGTTCCATCAAGTCAAAGGTTGTTGCTGATTTTTGTGAGCTCCAGCTCAATCATCTGGGAACCAAATGCCAACAAAAATATCCACGTAATTTTCTCTGCACTTGTTTAGACATGCTGGAAATGAGAATCTGTGTCTGGAATGTCTGTAGTGTACTGTACCCTTATCCTCATAGTCAGCTGGTGGTAACAACATGCACTGATACTCTGCTCTGGGCAGGAAGCTCCTCTCGTATTGTTTTGGAGAAGTAGCACTAAGCATAACGAAAGGTGCTGATTTTTGAACTTTGATGTTTTACGTAAGTAGAACTTTGATGTTTAAATATAAAGTAGAAAGATCAGGTAGAAATAACTCATGAAAAAATCCCAAGCCCTAATAAAATTTTAAGTGTTTTGTGCAAATATTCGTATAGTTCTAATCCTTGGTGGTTACAGTTTTACAACACAATAGTTAAATTCATGTATATATAGTTTTCTGGGCAGCCAGAGATGATACTTTTAGCAATATGTCTTATGCTTAATTTACATTAATATCTTAATTCCAACATCTTGATACAATCTAATCTGGCTACATTTGATACCAACAACACAAAAATATTTTGAGTGGCTCATTTCAGTTTGAGTTGTATTTATCTGTAACTAGTTGTAACTTAGCTGTAACAAAGAATCCCAACCTTGCACTAAAACATAAATTCTAATCGTAGTTAAATTACTAATGCATTTACAAAACAAAATTCAGTAATATTACTGTGTTGTGATACCAAATTTACAGTGAGTCTAGGAAGGATAGGCAGGCTAGACTATATTTTAGAATTGCATAGTAGCTCAGTTTCTCTGTATGGATATATTTTCTGTGTGTTCTTTCTTTGCTATAACTCTGCTCATGATTAAAAAATAAGGAAATAAATGTGTTCAAAGTTTAGATTTACTTTTCACTGACAACGTAGAAGCCTTCTTTGTAATACTAGCTCAGCTATGGATTACATATATCAATAATTCTTGGTGCATTGTGGTCTTACTAACTTTCCCAAGTACTTTTATTCACAGGGTAGGATGATAACGCTAGCTAACCATTTTTCTAGTAAATGAAGTCAAGTAAATCATAAATATGTTATTTGTTTCCTTAGAGAATGTGCTTTGTGGTTCTGCAGTTCATATGACGTATCTCAGCAAGGTCAAGGAGTAGGCTGTGTATCTCTCCAGGCATTTTATCTCATTTTAGAAAGGATGCTGATAATAAATCACCCAGAAACACTTTTATTCCCATTTTCTCGTTAGGGCACTGTTCTGCCAACTAGTCTATTTTTTAATAGCCAACCATTTATATATTTTTACGTGTGTACTGAAATATTTTTCTTCCTTGAGCTCAGGGTCAGAGTCCATGAAACGGACCTGTGAGCATTGACTAGTATGCTGCTTCCTCTGTGAGATAACTCTGCACTTCAGTATAATTTACTGTTCACATTTGATATACTCTTACTCCCTCAGTAGATTGTTACCCCTCTATCTTGATATATTTTGAGCCTGACTTTTGAAATCCTGCCCATACAGCCATTTGAACTGTGTAAAATTTTAAGGTGAATCATATAAAAATGGTTCAACTTGCTGTGTTTCACATTTGCTTATGTGTAATAAATGTTGTGATCAAGTTTATTATTCTTTTCTCAAATTCTTACAAAGGTAGCAGTTGTGACTTGGAGCCAGACTTCAGAAATAGTATTTGTATTTTCATGGACAGAAATTTTTAGAAGAGAAAATCAAGACATGATTACTTAAAGGTTATTTTTTTATAGAATTCACTCAGTATATATGGCAAACTTTTGAAGTTTCCAGACTATTTGGAGTGGGGCAGGATAAGGGAGGTGTTTATATGTTAGCCTGTATGTATAATACTTTTATGTAAGAAGTTGCTTTTAAATACTTTTATAGAAAACCTGAAATAATTTAGATAGAAACTGCCAAAATAACTCTTTTGATAGTTGAAAGTGAAATTATGCCAAATTTCTCAATGAAAATATGAAATGCATCACTGAAAAAAGGTTTTACTTTAAATTAATGATTTTTCCACTTATTTTTGACTACCTCATTCATCTCATTATGCAAAATAGTGGCTCCTTGTGTAACTTTTATGTAGCATTTGAAAGGAAAGGAAAAAATAGCTGAACTTCAAATATGCAGTGCTGCATTTCAATAAGCATGATAACCTGTACTACCTTTGAATAGTACTATGTATTGGAATGTTTGAAAGCTATGGACTTTCCTGTTTCCTTTAACTTCTGTATTCATTCTGTATCTTACTCTCAGGTAAGATTTTAGGAAAGAAATTTTTATGCAAATGTCTTTTGACTTATCCTAACAGACAAAAGGTGTTAGATTTAGTGTAAGTTTTATAATATGTTATCTTTAGCAATCTAGAGCTGATGTCCAATTGTAATTAAAGTTCTAGTGAAAAATGGGGGCATGCTGCTGTGCGTTGGTGTTATTACAATGGAAAATCATAGACGCAGTAAGACCTCTCATGAAGAAGTCAGGTAATGAAGACTTGGAGTAGAATAATAAGAAACAAAAGGTTCTGAAAGGGCCGTTATGAGTCTGTGGATGTTATTTACGGTGAGAAGAGAGTATTCAATAATTTGTCTCTCAAAGTTCTTTGTCTTTAATGCCAGTATAAAATAGAGCAGATTTTAACTGAAGATGTTTGATCTTCAAAGTGTATGGCTGTGTTTAGCAGATGAGCATAGATTTAGATGTGCTCATGGGGGTTCAGTTTAGTAGTTGTTACAAACCTCTGCCTGCAGACAAAGATTTATGACTAACGTAGGCTTTGAAACCCAAATAGCAGAAATCTCAGCAAGGAAGAAACTTCTTTTTCTATAATTTTGTAATTGTGTTAGGGGTTGGGGTTTCTATTTGGATTTTTTTTTTTTTAATAAACTTTTTTCCAGGTTTATTGCTTGAATTGGCTGGGAAGAATGCATAAAGAAAAACTCCATGGTCTACTGGTTAAGTTCTTTGTCACAAAGGAATTAAAATAAAAATCAGATTTAATCAAGCCTCATGAATGATTAATCAGGTTGTACATTAAATCTTAATTGCTTTTTCTAAAATATAACAAAATTATTTGAAATCATTGTTGCAGTGAGGCAGCATTTACATTAGCACTAGTCAGTCTGATAATAAGAACACTTCATGTTCCCTAATATGGTTAATGAGTGCCCGCTTTAATTCCTTTCATTATTTCATTATCTTTTATGTATCAAAGTATTTACATATTTTTTTTAGAATTGCATGGAGAGAAAGCATTTCAGGACCTCATGGGTTTAGACTCTCTGTTATGTTTCCATGAACTATATAGCAACACAATGATCGAGCTGAATTGTTTCAGTAATTTTTTAATTTATATTCACTGTTGTTCTACACTTGGAATTATTTATTGTGTCTGATCCTACAAATGCTCTATCTTCTTTGCAATTGATCAAAAAAGCATTTAGCAGCTTGGAAAAGCAGCATACCTCTATTGAGTTATGGAGATTAATAGAGGTGTTCTAGCTTGAAAAAAGTACATTTACATATGACTTTTTTTAAGATTTAAAATTAAATTTGTGAAATTTAAAGAAAAACTGAATGTTCATGTATACCCTGTAAGCAGAACCTATATGTTATAAAAGGAAACAACCAATGTGGTGCTTGCAAATAACAGAAAATGCCAGCTTAAAGCAAATAAAAGTAATAATATGAATGTTTGATAACAAAAGTTGAAGATTATTTTAAATAGAAATGCATACATATTTTTTTTAATCATAAGCTGCAGGAAACACCTGTTTCCCAGAAGGCAGTAGTGTTCAACTTAAAAGAGGGTTGAATCTAGATCCTAGAGAAGGTTTTGGTTTGGGTTTGTTTTTTTTTTGTGAAGAGTCACTTCTCACTGTACTAAGCATCTCTAGCTGAATACTAGCTGGTTCCAGCTTGAAACTAATGGTTACTAACTAGCAGTTGTCTAATTGATAATAAGAAGTTGCATTTGTAATGTTGAACTGAATGCCAATATTCTCACATCTATCAAAAACAAGAAGGAAAACCAGAAGCATAACGTGACTCTGCTATCAAACATAAATACAAATATACTGATTAGTGAAAGATGATGTTTGTGCCATGCCTACAGATGCACATTTTTTTCCTATAATTGTTGAAATGTGACTATTAATGGTTATAATGACATATATATTACTGAACCACTAGAAGAAAAAGTTAATGGTTACCAATTAGAACCAGTTTCTGATAAATACACTTTTAAAAAGTATACAGGCTGTAATTGATTCAAAATATTCTTTAAGTACTCCACTGAAATATTTCTGATCAAAAGCAGGAACATATAAATGGTTTTCTTTTTTCTGTTTTTAAGAAAACTTCTCATGTCACTTGGATAATTCTGTCTAAGAAAAGAAAAGCATAATTACCCTGTAAGTTCATGAAAAATGTACAGTGCATAGACATAGTAACCTGTCCATAGTAATTCTGTCCAAACCACTGAAGCCATTTGTTAATACCTTTTCCCAAGGGATTGCTTCCCTCACCCATTAATAAAGCTAATTTTTTAACTTTTAATTTTTAGCATAGTCTATATTCTTATTCCTAATTTTCCTGTCACAGGCATTTTGATGAGAAAAGTTTATTACCATATGTGCTTCACTCTAATTTGCATCAAACTAACTGAAGCATTTGGTTTACCAGATATATTCTAGTTTATTAGCAAGAAAAAATATTTTTTGAAAATAGACCTTGGGGAAAGAGGGAGCAGACTTGAAGTTCCTTACCCATTTCTGTTTGTTTATATTCAAGTCAAATAATAATTTCATGTAAAATAGTAAGACAGTCCTTCTCATGAAATATATAATCAAAGAATCTGTCCTCTTAGATGGGTAGCATTAGCCATGAAGTTCCTATTTACTCTTGCCCTGGAATTTAATTTATTCATTACAGAATCAAAATATTCCAACACATAGTCTATTGATTTTACTTTACTTAGACATTACTTTGTAACTTACAGTTCCATTAAGTGGAAAATGTGGGTTCAGATCCATTTAGACAGAGAAGGAATTGAATCTAGATCTTTTACAGCCTGAGTTCTAACCTCTGAAATAATTCATCTGTGCGTAATGTATGCGACAGCTGACTTTCCAGGCCTCCCTAAAAGCAGCATATATTTTCCAAACCTTTAAGGGTAATGAATTGCTACCAAAGAATCATCTCCTGCTCAGGGTAAGAGGTCTGAATCCTTCAGTGGTTTATGGTCTGCTTTTCTGGATTATAAATGACAAGGAAAAAAGATCCTGGTTATAATGAAACTTTTCAGAATTGAAATTTACATTTACAAGAAGTTACTCTAATTTGTTCTGATGACTTCATGGATTTTGACACTTTCCTGTTTAATAGCTTTGCCCAGGTAATGGTAATCCATGTGTTTTTCATATCCCTAATACTTAATGGTTCCTTTTAGCGAGACCTTGTTTGACATAAAAGGATAATATTGAGTTATATAGTGTTTTCAGTATATTTCAGGGTGCTTTTGCATTCCAGTTTAAGTCCTTAGGATGAAGAAATGTTTAGACCTCAGTAACCATTGTTATTTCTTCATGTTGTGCATTTAACACATTATCTCATTTAATGCATTAATGGTGTTTTTCTTTCCCCCTTTCTAATGGTGATTTCTGTTTTAGCATTATTACATTTGTTTGGGTTTTTTATTGCATCCCTCATAAAGCATTAAATACTGTGGGTTTAGTTGCCAAGACTCAGCTGTAGTTCACATTGTCCTAGCTTTCCAACCTCAATTTTTGCAGACCATTATTTTCGTGTAAATGTGCTCATTGCATATAAAGCCAATGTTGCTTTGCAGTTTATGGCATAACAATTTAAACATAATATATCTAAACTGCTGCAAGTTCGTACTTCTCTTACTTTTGTGTTTAAGGTTTCCAAGTTCAGTATTTGTTCTGTACAGTACAGCTTGATTATCCATGTTTTCTTCTTCACTTTGTGCTAGGAAACAGTTTTTCCAAGAAATGGATTTTAGTCTCATTGCTCTAACACATCAATCTGTTAGTTCACTGATAAATTACTTTTGCTGTTTGTGTCTATTGTGAAGATAAAGTGGTTGTAAGTGCTTTGAGAGCCTCATCTATTCCAGTACACTGTTTTATGACTCTGCAAGTTCAAATTTTGGCAGTATAAACCTGTAGATCTAAGGTTTATCTGCAGTGATAGAAATTTTAGTTGTGTTTCTCGTTGCTAGAACTTCTGTATTTTGCTGTTATTACATAGAATAGTATTGGTTACTGATATTTTCTTTTTCTGAAGAGCCTAATTCATCACTTCTAAATACACCAAATTCTAGTGGCTTTTATAGTCAATTAATTAGACCCAAGCCACTTCCAGCAATTATGTGCAACCTGGAACCAAATCAGAAAGTCCATTTTAGGATCCAGGTTCAAGGCTGGGCTGGTACGTGGAAGCACTGATAATGCAAATTTATTTCTTCTCAGTCCTTTCCCTTGGCTTTGGTCTAGCTTGCTTCCTTCCTGTATGTCACACCCTCCAGGAACCAGCATTGTTATCTGAGCATGTGTCCATTCCCATCTTTTCACAGTTAGTCAAAAAACAGAACTCAGATTCCTTCATTCATTTCATTTATGTATTAATATTTTTCATTAGCATTGTTTTGCCTGTATTTTTATGCCAGGAACCAAAAGGGTGTCTATTGTAGTAAAAATAACACCAGATAATCTGCTTGCATTGTAATGTAAAATGCATAGAATCGGTAATTGGACTTGCTTATTTTATTTTATTTTATTGTTTGGGGGGGGGTGTTTTGTTTGGGGTTTCTCTTTTTTTTTTAGTAGTTTCAGCAGGGAGCCTAGGGCTAGTGCTCTTAGAAGATATGGCATATGGGGAAATGGTAGCAGAGAAATTTTGAGAAAATGCTATTACTGCTGCCATTATATGGATAAATAAAAATATTAAATGCAATTCTATTCTAAAAGGGATTATTTAAATGTGACACTGTCATATGCTGTATATGTTGCTCCTCTGATAATAAATTAACTCCTGTTTATTGGATGACATCTTTTTATGTAAGTAGTCCCTTTCACTTACTTATCCACTGATCAAGATTAGTGATCAGTGTTTCTTTATCAAATTTTTTTCTTTTTTTTTTTTTTTAGTAAACATGCAGAGACAATTTGGTTTTTTTGGTTTCTTTGGTTTTTTTTTTTTCCTTCCCCAGACTCCTTCCTTATTGGACTGAAATTGCTTCTTAGGGAAAAGAGGGCATAGTGAATATTTCAGTCTGTACTCATCAGAAGATTTCCATGCTTTCTGATTCTACAGGAATCCTGGGAAAGGGAGTTCTATGTCTGCAGTAGAATTTGAAGCACATTGTGTCTACATTACTCTTTCTTTGTTGTTACTCTCAGAAATGATCAAAGTCTACAAGACTTCTTGGTAAACATAAAAATAAGTCTATTTAAAGGCAGCAGCTTTGTGAACACAATCCTCGAAAGACTGTTGCATAAAAGTAAATTTAGTTCAGGATATTCAGGAGAAGAGACTAAGAATTAAACAAAGATTCTAGACTTACTTTTGGGGTGGGGGGGGGAGAAAAAGAGAAAGGCTATATTTTTATAGCATGCTGAAAGAATATTGCCTTTATAGCTTACATTGTATATCACACTTTTCTGTTTAAATTCTGTTTATGTTGCTATTTTTCCTTAATACGAAGTAAAGATACTGTAAAATTTATAGCATACAATTAGAAACATAAAATAACAGATTTTTCAGTTTGTACAACAGAAGATCTGATTATTTTTAGTAAGTTGTAGCTGTTACCTAAGCAAATTTATATTCATGCCTTGTGTCTGGAAATTTAAATCCTCTCTCCATCAGAAATTAATAAGGAAGATAATTGAAGTTCTGGAACTCATGTAGACTTTAGATAATGAAATTATGTTTTCAGGATTTTTAAAATCAAATTAATTGCAACTGATACAAATCTTGGCTCAAATCTGATAGTTTTTGATCCTCAATCTACAAACATCATACTTAAGCTAAAGTCTTTAGCAGAGTAACTAAGCTGCAAATGATTAATCATCCACTTTTTTATTATCAATACAGTATATTTCTTCAAATCAGACTATTAAATGTAAACCATGTGAACTTCCTATGCTTAATAACACACTGGAAAATAGCCAATGTACCTAAATGTACCTAAGATTCTCTGTTGTAGAATCTAGCATCATGTCTTATTTCTAATTAAAATACTTGGTAATAAAAATCAATCAAGATGCTGTGTTTTCCAAACATTTCAAAGTGCTTAACAATCATTACTTTTTCAGCAGAAGGAAAATTGAAAAATGAAGTTTTGCATTTTAGTCTGACCTATATATTCCAGCCAAGTTTCAGTGCCGTTTTGGAATCACAGAATAATTTAGGTTGGAAAGGACCTAAGAAAAGGAGGACATCTTGCCTAACCCTATGCTCAAAGCAGAGTTGACTTCAGGGATTAACATGGTTGCTCAGAGCCTTACCCAGTCAATGCTTTGAATGTTTCCAGCAACAGAGACTCCGCAACTTGTCCAGGCAACCTCTTTTGTTGGAACTTTACTTCTGTGCATGCAACAACAGTCCCCAACCTAAACACAATATAAGGTAGGCTTCTGAGAGGAAGCTAACTACTGATGAACAAATGATCAGTAAAATATTGTCTGAGGGAACAAGCACAGTTTGCTTCTGAGATACCAGCTATCTAGGTATTTGCAACAGTTCTATGGCAATAAAGGAAAGCTAAGTTTTTAAGAGGATTCTGAAAGATTGGAAGAGAGTAAAAGAAACAGATAAATTCGTATCTAGTTCAAGCAAGCATAATACCATTGATTTAGTCAAAGCAATGCATTTTTATCTTAGCCCAGGAGCTTCCTTAAACCTTGCCAGCTGTAATCTCAAACTAAGGTATTTTTTTATTTTCCTGTTTTCTGTGGGTTTCATCTACTTATTTCTTCATTTAATGTTATTTTTTATTTATTCAAGATCACTTAACTTTTATATAAATCATTTTGATTTTTTTTTTCTCACTGGTATAGGTTATGACAACTGCTGTTCATTAAAAATACTGAAAGTATGAATCATAGTCAGGTTTCAAAGTCCAGTGCTATAAAAGATGAAGGAAAATCTTTGATAAAGTGAAAGAAGTGAGTGCATTATTTCCACAATATGTGAGAGTAAAATATATGTTCCCTTTTTTTATAAGAAATGCTGAAACTTAGAAACTGATACCTGGTACCATATAATGGGATTAAGGTTAATACTGTTTCTGTTACAGTCAGGGAGCAAGATATCTGCCTCTAGCATTGAGGGAAAGGGGAAGATGGATATGTGTCTGGACTAGAGCTGGAACAAGAGGCTAGATACACAATATTATTGTATAGACTTTCCTATGGTCAATATAGATTCTTGGTGCATGGCGAAGTGAATTTGTCTCTCAAGGGGGAAAAAAAAAAAGCATCCTGGAGTTTGTGTTCTGAACAAAACAATTACCTTGTAGTCAAAATAAACAGACATCATTTCTGCAGCTGTCCAAATCATGGATGCTTACTGTATCACTTTTCCCTGTGGTCCAAGATTAAATGTTCCATCTGCAAAATGATTAAATGAATTTCATAGGTAAACACATTTACCATTCCATTTTAATGGAGTTGCCCTTCATTAGAGGCTGTCATTCAAAATTAATATGAGGAGCTATTACTGAGGTGTCTAAAATGAAGAGCTGAATGACATAGTACTCATTTTTCAGAACTATGGACGTTTTTGAAATGGGAATTGAACACTGATAGCAGATTGATGTAATACTTAGTTACATTTTTATACCAATCACTCCTGTCAGTCAGTGTGGCAAACTAAAGGACAAAATACAACAGAAGAAACATTCAAAGCAACAAGCACAGACGAAAGAATGTCCTTCTCTTGTCCATTTTGCTTGTAACACTTTCACGAACATGGAAGAAGGTTTTGGGTTTTGTTTTGGTTTGTTTTTTTTAAATAATAATAACACAAATTATTGACTATTCAATTAATTTAAATTTCAAGAGAAACAATGGGCACTAAGCCTATACAAGCTTAATGAGCTAGAAGACAATTTGTATATCAATATTGGACTAATATTTTTATCTGGAGTTCTAGCTGACAAAGGAAAGGTTAAGAAAATAGGAGTGGAAAAATTTCAAGTATGATTGTATTTTCAGCAAATACTGTGTGCAAAATATCTGTTAGCCTTTCTGATTTATTTGCTGAGTAATAGATCACCAGAATGATGTGATCTTACATATTATTCCATAATGTTATTCATTTAATTTTCTACTCTTTTCTCCGAGCAGATATTTATAGTTCTTTTCTCTTTAACAAAAGTCTGTATTTCCTTTCATATGTAATCATAACTGTTAGAGTATGACTATATTACAGTCATACTTTGTGTGGGTCTTTTTTGAGGTATGAATTTTTGTGTCCATTTTATAACATATGGCATCTTTGGCTGTCTGCTTGTCAAGGGGAGGAAATATTTCTTGTAGCTGCTATCCTACCAATTCAGTTTATACGTTGTCTTATCTTGACACTATCGACATTTACATATAAGAATTAGTATTGTTTAGTTTGATTAGAGCATGCATCTGCTCCTGAAAATTATGATGCTTCAGTTTTATTTTACTGTTTACTCTCATTACAATGACAATCCATTGCTGGTAATTAGATTACTGTTTACTTCAAGACCTGAAACTGAGCTGTAGTCATCTCCCTTCAGCAGCATCTGTATGCACCTACCATCTGTTCTTCTCATGTGGGCATGAAGAATTATCGGTAAAAATTTCTTCCTTTCACTTTGTGAATAGTTTCTAAAATTTCTCAATATTTGCTGCTAAGCAAATTAGCACCTTTCTTGTGTTTAGAGTTAATAAGACATAACATAATATCCTTCTTAAATATATCTATCTATCTATCTCAGGAAAGACTAGTTTTCATTACTGCTCTAGCATTTTATAATAATTTCTGTAAGAAAAGTATGCTGTAAAAGATAGGTGGCAATAAACTGAAGCCTTCTGTAAGCTTAGAATTTATTTTAGTATCAATAAAATTCAGTAAATTTTTTCATCATGACAACCTGTTGCCAGTTATATAAGATTACATTTAAAATACTGATACCTTAGGTAGGCTTATTTTTTCTCTTGAGGAAGTAAACAAGTAAATTAAGGGCAGTTTAACATGTGCATCTCATTTATATTGTTACAAAAATCACATGTATGCTGGGAGAATGGCCAAGAGCCATGTTTGACATTTATATGGTAGAGAGGAATGAGCCACGTTTTACCCATTTAAAATTCTTTGATTTCATCACAGTTTTTAAATGTCTCTAAAACAATAGTAAACTGTGTTTTAATGGCATTAAATCCCTTGCTATTATTGTAAAATATGCAAGGCAGAACACTGTATAACTTCAGTTATACAGTTATTCAGTTATTCAGTTATTGTAGTCTGAGTTTTCTTCTGTCACTGTGACTTAATTAGTAGTGAGGTTAGGGATGGAAGACATTATAAGCCTAGCATTATGGCAAACCTGTTTGGCAAATATAACCACTTCCTAAATCCAACTGAACTGGCAACAGTTTGCATCTTATATCTTAGTTTGCTTTCTATAGCAAAATGTTCTTGTGTTTTGTTTGTACCATTGTTTGTCAGCAAGTAGATATTGGATGTCCTTGTTTAAAATGTAGAACACAGAAAATAATGAAAAAAGAAGAAGAAACAAAAAGGGAAAATAGAGAGGAATATTATTAAGATGATGGTACTAAAATTCTAAAACTTCTTTCTTAAAACTGAAGTAAGAAAGCAAGGGCAAGTACTTGATGCAATTATTATCTCTGGTTTATATTTTAGTTTACTCCTTCTCTTCCACCTCCACAGACTGAATATAGCAGAATCTAAGGAATATAGAGAGGAAAGAGGTTGGCTGTGTACAATGGAGTGTATGTTTGATTATTTGGTAATGGTTTCTAGCTTCACACAAGCCTAAAATTGACATTAACTATTCTTAGTTAATCTGCAGTTCTTAATCTCTAAGTGCAAGGTTAATGATAAAACAAATGATAGGCAAATGGATACGGCTACAGTGACCATTCTGCTTAGTCTTAATGTACTGTCAAAGGTTTTTTTCCCCTACCTCACTTTTAAAAAATACACACGTAAAGAACTGTGTAAACATAAGTGATGAGAAAGGAAAACACTCAGCAATATTTTCATGGGAATTTAAATTTACATTATTAAAGTGCTGATCCTTTCTAATTCTAGACAATATTCATCAGAATAAGTGAAGATTGATCTAGTGCCCAATGTAAGCTTTGTTTCAGGAAATTGGAAAGATGAAAAATGTCCACTTAATACATGCATTGAACTGGTAATTTAAGTACGTTCTGTTGGTTTCATAAAGCTGAAGCCACATGTTCACATCACTGTTCAATGAGCATACATAACTAATGAGTAAAAATGTTATTTCTATTAAAGATTCTTAATAAACCATAAAGGGTAGATTGGAAAAATGATGGTTGTCCAATTTTAGCATAAATAAAGGGAAAACATGAGAAAATTAAAGTCATCTAATAATCTTTTCTAGAGACAAATCAATTTTTTTAAAAATTTTCAGGAGGAAAAGCTAATATTTTGCTGATAAGCTGCAATTTTCTACCTAATAATTATCTTTTAGGGAACAGTCACATTTTATTAACATGACTAATTAACTCTCTGTACTGCCATGCTAATAGTGAAGGAAGCACAATAACTGAATATTGATAGCATGAGTTTTTAATAAGAGAAAAAAGTTAAATAATAATGTGTTCCCCATATTCCATGGCAGCAATTTAAATGCAAATGTACAATACAAAAAGGACCACCATTTTCCTCCTACATTAAAGGAATGTATGCATTCTGGTAAAGCAAATTTTATTCAGGAACCAGCCTGAGAAAAGAGACAAGCTAACGGGGAAATGTCAGTTGTTAAAACACACGTTAAAATCCTGGTCTTCTGAAGTCAATGAGGTCAGCAGGGCCAGATTTCAAGCAGGGTTATGTTTCTTGAAGTAAGAATTCAAAAGCAGTAATTTCCAAAAATCTAATTTCCTGAGTCTTATGCTTCTCAATAGTTGCAAAACCCACTCGTCCTCTTGGAACAAAACTGGGACTACAGATTTTTGGAGAACAAAAACCTTTTCTCTAGGAATGTAGTGGATGGATATAGTATAGGACTGAGGTCTCATTGCTACCAACAGCACTTCTCTGACATAGGATTCGGAAGTCTTGCTCTACTTAAAGAACAATGCGTAACATAATGGGGGACTACACAGAACATAAAGTAATGGCATGAAACTTGGGCTGATGGAAATTTTTGCTGAGAAAGAGAACCTGGGATAAACAGTACAACAAAAGTAAAATGGAGATGTTCATCAATCAGCATTTTCCAATGTCTAGTCAGAAATTGTTGAGCTTGTGCATAGGCCTATATGAATTTTGTAGCCAAATAACAGCTCACAGTAAAGAGGAATGTTAGAGTTACATGGTGCTTCAAGGCATATGTGAACAACAAATTAGAACCATTCTAGGTATTATTTCCAGCAAGCAATATTCATTTTCAGAACAGCCCTTACCTTCTGTAGAGAAAGACCTGATATCCGGATTTTACATCCAGCTAGATATTTCAACACTACTATCATATTTATAGCTTGATAACCTTACTTTCCTTTGGCATTTCTAATTTATAACACAGGCAGTCATCTAAATAATTCAGATTGAATGTTTGCACTTGCAAAGTAGAGAAAGCTGAAAGACTATGAAAGGAAAACCTACAATCTTTTTCTAGTACCTTCCAATTATGCTTCCAGAAGGATGAAGGGAAAAATAGATACCAAACTGACATTTGGACGTATTAAACAGATTCAGTCCTACATTGCGTATCTATACGAGATTTAACCCCACAGTGTCAGTTGTGTCACTGCATAAGGTCGCTAACAAATATTTTCTTAGTATGGAAATCAAGTATGGAAGCACTTTCATTGGAAGGTAAGCAAAATACAAAGAAATATTGTCTATGCCATTTTTCAGATGGTATTGTAGGTTTCTACTCTTATTATGAGGTTCCAATTTATTTTTTTATGATACAGGATCCTGGAATCGCTTTCTTTCTCACATTGTGTCCAGCTCTCTAGTTGAGAGGAACCTTTTTTCTTTTCTTTTGTGTCTTGTTTTATTTCCCTTGCTCTTTCTACCCTCTAATTAGAGTAGCCACTAATGTGAAAGCTATCTGAATTGAAGCAAGGATTGATGAAGGGACTTTCACCCTAAATTTATAATGGGAGTTATAATAACCAGTTTCTTCACAATGTTGCATTTTATTATAACAGTTCATAGCTAAAAGTGCTGAGAAATTATTCATGTCAAAATTAGAATAAAAAATGAAGCTCAGAAGTGCAGAAAGCAAAGAAAGCAAGAATTTGGCTTTCACAAGAAACTGTAACCCAAGACTAGGTCCTTTAGAAAATTGTGGGGGGCAAGGGTGAATATTAACACTACAAAGCAAAAAGTGTTATGAACTGTTCCCAGGGCTAGGGGTAGATATTATTAAATACAGCATTTCAGATAAATAATACTGAAAATGAATTGTAATCTGTTAATAACAGCCTCAGACAGGATCATACTAGACATAGTGTGAGGTTGTATACTACATTCCTGCCAATCAGCCCCGCATCATTAGCCAGATAAGAGTTATATCCTTACAAACGTATCTGGAAAGACATTTTTCACTGGAAATTTGTTCTTAATTATTTTCAATTAGGAGCTTCTCATGTTCTTAAACAATACCCATTCCTTACAAAAGTATTATACTGTGAAATGTCCTATGTGTTCCTGTCATCTTGTAATAGCTCAGTGATGAGAATCCCCATCAGGGGACCACGGGTTGGGTTCCTGCTTTGCTTTACTCAGATTAGCAATTTGCTGTTCCAGCTATGAAACTGAAAACCAAATATCAGAGCCTGTACTTCAATGCACTTCTCCAGCCTCAGTTCTGTTGTAAACTTTCCTGTCTGTCAAATCATATTCAGTGTGAGTATTCAAGTACAGAAGATCTCTTATTTTGCAAATAGTAATTGTAATAATAATTCAGATATAAAAAATGCTTATTTCTAGAGCTATTGGTGATATTTTTGAATCACAAAATAGTAAGTTTATTTTTAAATTATCTCTACTGCAGTGGAGTTACTTGGCAGCAACTTAATTGAATAAATAAACAGAGACTTTTTCATATACTGATACTCCATGAAAAGCATTTGATCAGAAGTTTGGCTGTAGTTTATAAATTAACTACCAGCATGATTTTTAGAGATACTGTGGTGACTGAGAAAAAACAAGAAATACATACTATGCCAGCGTGTAACCTTTCTTCAGTGAATGATTAAGTTGTGGTCTTCCTTTTGGTTTTGCTCTTTTCTTACAGCAGGTCATCTTCAAACCTCTTTCATTTTAGCCATTAGGAAAGTAAAGCTGAAGAGATTCATTTGAGATGTAAACAAACAGAAATAGGTTACAGACGGAAATACTCACTATACAGATCAAGAGCTTTCAAATAATTTAAATGGTCAAATCTAGCAGCATTTTTTTTTTTTCTCTTTTCTTTTGATGAATACATAGGTAAGAACCAATTCTTCTCCTGAGCTTTTTGGTTTCAGAGTTTCTGACTGGAAAACCAAGTTGAATGTTTTCTGTCCTGTCATCTGGAGGAAATTAGGTTATAAAAGAAAGCATGCTTGCATAGCTTCAAGACATTCATACTTACTGCAGTGAAAATATAATATGGCCTCCATAGTCTGTCTGACCTGTGTTGCTAAAGATCTTTCTCAAACATTCACAACACTAACAGGAAGTTAATCCACAGCTCTGTTTTAGAGGGGGTTATTCTTTTTTTACGTAAGAGAGATCTGGAAGTCTTATCAGAATGTAGCAATGATTTTCCTGGTAATGTTGAGAAATTCACATTTGTAATATGTAGGCAACTCTTTGGACACATTGAGAAAAATCCATGGGACTATTTCATAAAGGTATAATTTCTGGCGGAAACAGTCAAATTTTTAGCTCTCTTGGACTGTGATATTGTGTTGGCTTAATAAAGACTCTCAGATAGTGGGCAGTAGGCAGCCTTGTGTGGCTTGCAAAATCAATTATGCTTCTTGAGTTTTCAGTTAATGTTGGCTTGGATCCTTGTGATCTTCTGCTATATAAGCTCCAGAGAGATACTCTTTCATATGCTGGAGGTCATCATCAAGCCCTGAGCACTGGAAAAAAAAAAAAAAAAATTATGCATACGTAAAGTTACCTTACTGTGTCTTTTTGGGTTTTTGGTTTTGTTTTGTTTTTTTTTAATTAAAAGTTTGATGACTGGGAATGTAGCACTTATGCAGTTCTTTAAAACTAATATGAGCTGCAAATGCTTGCAGTAAACAATGATTAAAATGTATGACTCAAAACTATGGCTGCTGGGTTGGCTTTTTTGTAATTTACAAATATCAGCTAAACACAAAATTATGTGCTGTATGTAGCAGAGCACCGTATAATTACTGTCAGGAGTGACACCACTCAGCCTGCTGAGTGAGAAGGCTGGGCTTTGGGTTGTTGTTTTTTCTTTATTCTACTATAATAGCTGTGTTTATGTATTAAACTGCCAGACTGCCTGATTAAGTTGTTATTGTTGAGATTGCCTTCTTCAGAGCTAAATGTTTTTGGAATAGCTGGGGTGCTGGTTTTGTTTTCTGTCAGTATTGTTAGGTTTTTTGTAACACCAAGAACAAAAACAAAACCCCAAGTCTTTTCATTTCTGATGTTGTTGAAGTATATTTGCATAACATCATGGGAAAAGATTTTTGCGTTTGTTGTATTGTTTGATCTTAAAAACCATAAGAACATATTGCAGGCTGCTTGACTTACTTCTGCTGTTGCCATCCCCTAGTGATGTCTTAAGCTCCCCCAAAAGTTTCTAATTGCTTACTTGAATTTTTAATCTAATGTGAATACTAATGTGACTCATGAATAATGATAGGTTCTGGCACAAAGATTACATCTAGAGGTAAACCCTTCTAAGAAAGGCCGTTGAAGAAAGTCAGATTTTATTTGAGGTTATGTAGAAATATAAAGAGAATCTCTGAAAAATCTTGTCGTATTCAATCTTAATATTTTGAATAAACTTCATTGTAACACAAACACACAAAATATAACATACAGAAACAAAAAGCCTGAAAAATAGTCACAACCACTCTACCAAAGAAAGAAACATTGTAATTAAGTAACTTATGAAGTTAATTACAGAATAAGTTATTTAAAGAGTTTAGGTTGGATATTACTTTGTCTTTTGCAAGTTGTGATCTGCCAAATGAAATAATAGAGTTACAGTAGTCAACATATATAAGGTTCCCAAAACATCTTGGCTTTGTCTCATGGAAGATTAACAAGCCATTTTAGCACAGAATCATAGAATACCAGGTTGGAAGGGACCTCAAGGATCATCTGGTCCAACCTTGGCAAAAGCACGGTCTAGACAAGATGACCCATCACCCTGTCCAGCTGAATCTTAAAAGTGTCCAAGGTTGTGGGATCCACCACTTCCCTGGGGAGATTATTCCAATGGCTGATTGTTCTCATTGTGAAAAATTTTCCTCTTGTGTCCAGTCGGAATCTCCCCAGGAGTAACTTGTACCCGTTACCCCTCGTCTTTTCCAAGGGAGTCTCCATCTTCTTTGTAGCCACCCTTTAAATACTGGAACATGGTGATAAGGTCTGCCCTAAGCCTTCTTTTCTCAAGGCTGAACAAAGCCAGTTCTCTCAGCCTTTCCTCATATGGCAGGCTTCCCAGTCTTTGATCACCTTTGTGTCCCTTCTCTGGACCCTCTCCAGCCTGTCCACAGCTTTTTTATATAGTGGGGCCCAAAACTGAACACAGTATTCTAGGCGCGGCCCGACAAGTGCTGAGTAGAGTGGGATAATAACTTCTTTATCTCTGCTGGTGATGCGCTTGTTGATGCAACCCAACATCCTGTTAGCTTTCTTTGCCGCAGCAGCACGCTGTTCTCTCATGTTGAGCTTGTCCACCAGGACCCCCAGGTCCATTTCCACAGAGCTGCTCCCCAGCCGGGTAGATCCCAGCCTGTGCTGCACTCCTGGATTATGTGTTCCCAGGTGCAAGATGTTACACTTGTCCTTGTTGAACTTCATAAGGTTCTTGTTAACCCACTCTTCCAGCCTATCCAGGTCTTCCTGCAGGGTGGCTTTCCTTTCCGAAGTGTCCGCTTCCCCACTCAGTTTGGTATTATGAAGATACTCAACAGCACTGGGACCAGTATCAATCCCTGGGGGACCCCACTTGTGACAGGTTGCCAGTTTGAACAGGAGCTATTTACCACCACCCTCTGGGTGCAGCCTGTCAGCTAGTTCCCCACCCACTGCACAGACCACTCGTCTAGACCGTAACGCATCAGTTTCTCTAGGAGGATGCTGAGGGAAACCATATCGAAAGCCTTGGAGAAATCCAGGTAGACAATGTCCACCACTCACCCCACATCAACCAAACAGGTTACTTTGTCATAGAAGGTCATCAGGTTTGTCAAGCACAATTTGCCCTCGGTGAATCTCTGCTGTCTTTTCCCAATCATGTTCTTCATTTGACTTGTGATAGCCTGCAGGAGGATTCGTTCCATAACTTTCCCAGGAACTGAAGTAAGACTGATGGGCCTATAATTTCCTGGATCCTCCTTTAAGCCCTGCTTGTAGATGAGGGTGACATTTGCCTTCTTCCAGTCTTCTGGGATGTCCCCTGATCTCCATGACTTCTCAACGATTATGGAGAGTGGCCTCATAACGACATCACCCAGCTCTCTTAACACCCTTGGGTGGATATTTTCAGGGCCCATTGATTTGTTAAGGGTCAAGCTCCTGTAATAATTCACATACCAACTCTTCCTTCACTGTCAGCAGGTTTGCATCAACCGGGATTTTTGTTCCCAAGGCCTGGGGCCCAACAGTGCTGGTAAAAACAGAGGTGAAGAAAGTGTTGAGAAACTCTGCCTTTTCAGCGTTGTTGGTGACTAATTCACCTCTCCTGTTTAACAGCAGGCTAGTGTTTTCCTTCTGTTTCTGCTTGTTTTTTACATACCTGAGGAATCCTTTCTTGTCATTTTTGACATCTCTGGCCAATTTTAATTTGAGCTGAGCTTTTGCTTTTCTAACTGCATCTCTGCATGTAGACATAACATTACTGTCCTCTAACATAGTTTCTAGGAACATTTTGGTGACAATATAGTGTACAGAAATAATTTCTTTAATTGATCAGTGTGCAATCACGTAAAAGCAAGCATCTGCCTAAATACACTTAAAAATATTTTTAATTAAGAAAATTAAGTATAGTAAAGATGCAGCATGTTTCACACCAGCTGTATAAACTCAGAGTGACAGAGGTGCCTTGGCCAAACATTTAGGGGAAAATTGTATTTTTCAGTGTCCTGAAAGTTGACAAATCCCAGTTCTGCCAGATCAAGGCAAGAGTACAAAACTGGGGAGCTGCTAAGAGAGAAGACTATTAGCTCATTGCTGTCTCTCAAGCTCTCTTTCCTCCCATCGCTCTCTCCCCCTCACTCGTGCTCTTTCTCTTCCCCCCTCCCTCTCTGTCTCTTTCCCTCTTTTCATTTTTTAATTTTTTTTAATACCATGGATCACCAGCTTCAATACTGCTTTTTTCAACTATGGCAGCAGCAGGGGAACCAGATTGTAAATCACAGAGTATCTCACACGGCTGAGTTATCCCTGTTTATTTAAAGCTCACGCAGACCACAGAACACTGACCTATGCAGACTGGTTGGAACGTTTGGTTATTTAAACTTATTACACCTTGCCCATGCTTTATAAGTGCCATATGCCTTGCCCAAAAGTGCCATGGGATTTATATTTTATGTTAAGCAGACATGCCCAAGAAAAGATTTCAGATTTGATTCTTTTAATCTAAGTTCAATTTTGTTGTGATTTTGACCTAACCGTGTAAATATCATGGTCTGTCAAAAGGAACAAATTTCATGCTATTTAATCCCCAAAACACCAGTGAGGCCTTCAAGTGTAAAACACTGTAAAATTTGACCAATGGAAGCTTGAGGAAAACTTGTTATTGCAGATCCATTAGATGAAGATTTAGTTCTATGCTGTGAATATGAATAAGAAAGCTATGTAAGAAAAAACACTCTGTGAACAAACAATGATTTTGACTTTGACATATGAAACTAGACTGGAGGGCAGGGACATTTTTTAAATTACCTATTAAAATGTGTAGAAAAATATTTGATGCGTTATAAATGTTATAAATAAAATAAGTTAGAAATTTTAAAGAATCTTAAAAAGTTAAGATGGAAGAATCTGTTAGAATAAGATCTTCCTTTTTGCAGGAAATAATTTAAACTGGTTATTCACGTTTTGATATTACCGAAGAGTATACTTCTTTTTGTTATGAATAATGTCCAAGAATACTAATGCAATTTCTACTGGAAATTTTCCAAAAAAAGTTAACTAAAATAGTTTTTCTGTACAATGTAATAGTATTCAAAAAATTAACAGAGTTTACAAATAAAAGCTATTTTATTCCAGCACCTAGAAGGGTTTTTTTCTAAGCACCTAAGGAAATTGCATCTTCTAGACTGATATATTTGGGGTTTTGGATAAATTATTCTAAGTCAAAACTTTTAGAAGCTTGTCACTTAAGATAATTAAATAAAAAAGGAAAATAATCCAAATAATAGCATGTAGCACTTATGTGTATCTTATCTATTTAGATCTTGTCCCTTGTAATTCTGCATGAGATCTGGAATTATCTCAGGGGCTAATGAAGGGCAAAATACTCTGGCAGGAATGTGTCAGTATGACAAGTACTGCTTATTTTTACCACAGAGAATTAAAGTACCATTTTTATTTCTTGCCTGCAGTATTTTCCATAGCACTGTTGACTACTCCTGATTATCCTAAATTGTCTGACCGAAATGAGATATTTATTCGCTCATTGGCTCAGAACCTCCAGCAGTGTTTTGCTTCTCTGAAATTGGCATTAATATTGCCCATTGGCTTTGATAATTAAATTGTACACCTGTTCAAAAATAAGCACCAGATTGTTAATGATTCTTGGCCATCACACTCTCAGTAGTTTTCCAACCATATTTCTCTTCAAATTATCAGAATGTTTTTGTATTCCTCTAATTGTGACACGAACTATTCCAAGTCTTCCATGTCAATATATCGGTAAAACCTTAAGTATCTGATTTCTAAATCAATAAGACTGTAGCTGAAGCGGGAAACCTGCTGAAAAGAGGGTCATTCTTATTAAGGGTTTCTTTAATTAATCACCTCCTAATTACTCTTAATAAGACGTAATTCATTTTGGTTAGTTTTACAAAGATATAAGAACTCTATAACTAAATCACTGGAGGTTAAGTAATTATAGTAAACTGAAATCCATCATATCATATTCTCTGAGAAAAATAACTTGTCGTCTTATATTTAAAATTGCAGGTTATTGAGTAGCTATGAGGAGAATATCAGTAGCAGAAAATAATTAAGAATAAACTATCCCATACATAAATGTTATTACTTGCTATCTTTTTTCCATAATAGATGGGATCATACACTATCACTGTTAACATGTTAGAGCTTTATGAATAACCCTTTCTTGCATATTCCTTTACTTAATGTGTTATTGCAAGATTTATGAGCTTTGTGTTTCATGTAGGGCCTTTCCACCAGGTCAAGGCTTCATTGCACAAATCGATCATTGAAAGAGCAAAGTACAAAAGGGGCTAATACAGTATATTAAAGCCTCTCCTAACACTAATTCTTTGACTTTATTATATTATTATAATCTGATCCATACATTCCTAGAGACCAAGAGGGCAGAAAGAAGCATCATTGGACACTTCCCAAGTATTACACAAAATAAAGTGTTGTCTTCTGTTGTCATTCAATCTTTGCATATGTGAATTCTTCATACAGTTGAAGTTTGGCTTCTCAAGTATTGCTCTATTTTTTTAATTTTTTTTTTTTATGGCACGTCCTGTATTTTAGAATTGATGTTTACTTCCTTGTAAACACAATTCCATCTTTTCTTTGCAGCTAATTTTTTATCTGATTACTTGTGGTCTAGACAATCTCTAGAGCATGAATTCTTTTGCTCTTCATAGCATCTCAGCCTGCTCAGTTGGGTCCCAGGTTGCTGGACCTCCCAGACCCAGAAGCAAAGATATGGCAGCATGTAAGCGTGTCTTTTCTGTACCAAAGAGCCATCTGTGTGGTACTCTGAAGTTGGTTACTGCATCTGGCAACAGTACTGCTTTTCCTGGGATATTCCTTATTGACACCTTGCAGAGCTAGAATCTCAATAGCTGGCACTGCAGTTAGATGAGCATTGCGTTCAATTGGGCCATCTTCATGATATATTCTAATAGCTTCTGCTCAGACTGCACATCTGCTGTATAGCCAAAGGCAAATTGATGAAACAGTCCATGCAAAACAGCATAACCAGTAACTCTTTCTCCATTCCCCGTGCCCTTTTTACATGCCCAGGCTGACTCCAGCTGCCATACAGAGCACCAAGGAGCCTTGACCTGTTCCAGGGGGAGTCTTACTGCCTTCTTCCTTCATTAAAGTCCCTGATTTTTATCTTTTGTTCTGATTCAGTTTGTATTACCTGTCTCAAGGTTCTGCAAGCTTCAAATGGATGTGAAAAGAGAAAAAAAAAAAAACTGTTCAGACCATATGCATCATTAAACTGTATCCATATCTGTCAGCCAAGAAATTTACAGCATAACTGGCACACTACTTAGACATCTCTCTATAATGTCCCCAGAGGTCATTGTTTTAAAGGAAGGTTTATCTGGTTGCATGCTGCACCAATCCAAGCTGCTTTCTGTTTTGAAGCTGTGCTTTACTTTACCTGAACTAAAAATCCTTCATAATCTGGAGAAGAGATACAAATTCTGTACAGAGACACAAATGTAGAGTTGTGGGGTGCGGAGTTGCAATTTTGTTAGTTGAATAGTAGCCAGCGTGCTTCCACAGTTCGTGTATCTCACTAGTCTTACATTAAAGTCACATTACATATATTCCCATTTTTATGGATACAGCTTCCAGAAAGCAAGCAAGCAAGCCTCTACTGTGACAAGAAAGGCTTCCCATTATCTACTCTATGCACCATAAGCTGTGTCTATGCTGAACACTTATATTTCTGTTTCCCTTTTTGCTCTCCTTACTATATTCGTGTGGCCATAATGTCTGCATCCTGATTTGTTCCATGCCTGTGGTGTCTCTTGAAGCCTGTGAACTTGCACCAAATCCTGTTCCCTTTATTTAGATTGTGTCTTTTTTACTTACGAACGTTATATCCAAGGCTCCCCAGAATCTGTACCGGCTGCACTGTACCCTGGAATCACATGCCCTTCAACTAATCCTGTCTTTGACATGTCTGATATATGTTTGGATGCCAGATCTCTCAGTTTTCCAACACATGCATTTAATAGTCTTCCCCACAGGAGTATATGGTGCCTGCTATCATCTAAAAGGTCTCGAGGGCAAGATTTACGAGGAGCAGGTGAGGTCACCTGGCTTGTTCAGCTTGGAGAAGAGAAGGCTGAGGGGTGACCTCATCACAGTCTACAACTTCCTCAAGGAGGGCAGCAGCTGGGGAGGTGCTGATCTCCTCTCTCTGGTGACCAGCAACAGGACACAAAGAAATGGAATGAAGCTGAGTCAGGGGAAGTTCAGACTGGACATTAGGAAAAGGTTCTTTGCTGAGAGAATGGTTGGTTACTGGAACAGGCTTCCAGGGATGTGGTCACAGCACCAAGCCTGTCAGAGTTCAAGGGGCATCTGGACGATGCTCTTTTAGTCTATCATTTAGTTTTAGGTAGTCCTGCAAGGAGCAGGGAGTTGGACTTTATCCTTATGTGTCCCTTCCAACTTGAGATATTCATGATTCTATGTGACCTTGTTGACATCGTTATTGTTTTTAGGTAGTGAGAATAAACCTTGACAACAGGTCTTATTTGTTGTTTTCTTCCTCTTCCCACTGGGAACATAGAAAAGCTTTGTCCACATTGCCCTGGTTCCTCATCATCTCAACTAGTCTCTCTTAACTTATGTTAACAGGGAGTTAACCTACGTTAACTCTTAACCTATGTTAAGAGTTAAGTTAACTTACCTTTTGTTCCACTACCTCGTGTTGTCCAAACTTTTTTCTTGGTTTGGAAATATGTCTTTGACAGCATACTGAGGGCCTCCATGGTGCCCTCACAGTGTTTCTCACATGCTTTGTTAATTATCCTTTCTTCTTTGCTGTGGCTTTCCCTAGAGTGACCACTGACTCCAAGTTTCATGTCCCATTTACTGTGCAATAGCATGAAAATTTTTGTTTATAAAACTAAATGAGTTCCATTTGTTAAGACAAAACTAGTTTAACTAGACTTGTGAATACAGCTAGTATTCCAGACCAACTTTCTTATACCTCCTTCAGTATTTTCCCTTCTGTAGTATGGGGTCTTTTAATCTACAGGCAGACTGGTGTCTTCTGTGGCAGCAAAAGCACGTCCACACCATTTCCAAAGATCTAGCCTGAAGACAAACTGAGAGAATAATCCTTTCTTCCTCCCATCACAGGCAAAAGAAAAGAAAATATGTGAGGGAAAATGAGTTTTCTTAATCTTGTAAGTGGAAAAGCCAAGCTAAACCACTGCTTCTGACATTTTGTAATTTAGTACAGTAACTTGCTACAGGGTCTGTATTGACTACAATTCCTCTATTCCAATTATCCAAAACTTTTGTCTGTATTAATTACCATCTAACACATTAAGGACTGAAAAGGAAGTTGTTCTCCATGGTCAGCATTTGATCCCTTTCCGAGCCTTGGTTACCTATAAGGTCAATCATACTGAACATAAAAGTGTTATTCATGCTGACACTGCTTTTCTCAGTGTATTTGGAAATCCTCAGCTAGAACAAATAGACTTTAAATACTGTTATAGAGTTCAACAAAGGAAAAAAAATCTAACAAAACAAAACAACAACCTACCACCTATACAAACAGGCTAGCAGATAGTCGGGGAAGCTGAAAAGTACATTTGTGGAGGAATTGCAGCCTGTGGTGTGGAAAGAATGGGAGAATTGCTGGACATGCCAGCTAAAAGTTAGGAATGCCCAGTAGAACTTATAGAATAGTGCCTGATTCTGGATGTTGTATCTCAGCATTTATCAATCCCAGCTGCAGCCATTATTTGTATTTGGGGGGATTTTTTTTTTAACAAGGAAATATAAAAATATTACTTCAATGTAGTGAGGCCATAGAGCCATCTTCTGAGACACATTATAAAGTAATTTAAACCTGTATTCTCAAACAGTGGTGTGTCATTTTAATGAACTTAGGAAGCAGTTTGAGAAGCAACCGTCTTTCTATCCAGGGATAAAACTCAAAATATGAGTTTTGTTGCTATATGGGATTTTGTGGTTTGGTTTTTTTTTCAACTCATGTGATAGCTGCTGTCATTTCCAACATAGCAACCATGAATGACAGTAATCTAGAGCTGTTGAAATATCTGCATTAAAAAAGCAGCTAGAAGTAGCTGAAGAAATATGATGGAATGGCATGTGTATTCCAATGTCAATGTGCCTGTTCAACGGAGGATAAAATAAATGAGGAGCAAAACAATAACGCCGAGAACAAAGACAAACTTCCTTGAAACAAAGCACCAGTATTAGGAATGTAAAAATTGTTTACTCCAACACTTTCATATCAAAGTAAAACCAAAGAGGAAAGTGATCATATGTAATACTCTTAATTGAGTTCCTAGCATCTTTATCACAACTGGCCTATGTTGTATATGGCAGGCTCCAATCATCAGGAGGTGTATTTCAAACTGTGGCACCACTGGTGCTAAAGAATACATTCTCAAATGCATTAGCAAGACTAATTAACAAGACAGAGTCAGCATATGTAAACAAATCATTTGGAAAGGGTATATAATACTCTTGAATTCAGGATTAAGGCAAATACTAAATAGCTTCTATTACACAAGTAAATTATTCCCAGTCAGCCTTTGGTTGAATTCATATATATTCTTGTAAAATGGCTGATACTATCTGAGGGGTGGGGTGAGTCCTCACACTAATAGTATACTGGCTTGATCAACACAGACATCTTGTAGAGCTATTGCAGTGCCTGAAGAAGGCTGCACTTTCAAACACAAAATCATTTTTGGAGGAAAATAAGTGACGTGATTGCATCTCCTTGTCAGACAAGATATCAATACTGCAGCTCATTTTGTTTATATGATGTATTGGCTTTTCTAAAAATATAAACACTATAATGTTATAAAATAGAACATTTTCAGTTTAAAAGACTTTAGTGTTTTATTTGTTTTCCTGTGTGCATATAATATCCCTCAGAGCCATCAAGAAGATCCCATCAGCTTTCTCAAGATTGTTGAAAATAATTTAGAAACACATAACCTGATTCTTCAGATAAATATATCTATTTTGGGGGATGCTCCTAATTTCTTTTTGACTTTTCTGAATCAACTGGAAATTTGAGTAACATTTGGTCCTATTAATTTTCAGGGGAAATAAGTACAAACAAAATATATATAAATTTAAATCTTTTAAAAGCAAATGCATAGATTTCAAACTACTGGTATGCTCTGTTTTTAAAATAATGTTGTTAAAGCCTTTGTCTAAAAAGTCAGGATTTACACAATCTCATTGAAACTGTTGATAGTGAATGATAAAATGTAGCTGCAAAATATACTTAAGTAATAGAAAATTGAAACATTTAAGGGATGTCTCATAAATTCTTTAAAATACTCATATGCTAAGTCCGTATTGGATATTACTGGCATTTAATTAAGGTTTTTAAAATTTAAAAAAATGATCTTTGAATAAAGAAAAATATTTGCAGGTATTTCAGTCACAGCTGCATTTGTAGTGAAAACCTGAAATAACTAGAGAGGTGGGTTTTTAAAGTTTGTTTACTCTTCAGGGGATGTAAAGCTTATATTTGACACAGAGACCTGTCCATACTTTTCTGCATATTGTCCTTGCTATCCTGAGATCTATAAACTGACACCTTTCAAAAATATTTAGCAATTGTATAATAAACCTCAAAACAGTAGAGAAAATTCCAGATAATTTTCCTGGAAGAAAGATTCATGTACCTCCAGCTTTATATATTTTTCTCTAGTACTATTGCTATAGTTTATTCTGTAGTTTAAGAAAAGAGATTAAACTGATACCTACTCCATGAGTTTTGTTCATTTAAATTGCTACAATAGCATAATTACCACCAAAGAAAGCTTAGGGAAAAAGGAAAACCAAACCATTCTACACTTTTTCTCCCATACCATTTGCGCCACCCACTGCTCTTCCTCAAATACAAGTTGTCATTTCTAGCAAACTGGTTTTGATTTGGAGTAAGAGTTCAACAGCTAGTTGACAAATCAATACTACAGAGCTTGCATTAGCACATTTTTCAGCCTCACCTGTTTTGGACTTCAAACTCCTGACTCATTTGTCGTTTGAAATTCCTTTTCACAAGCTATGCATCTAGTGTATTTCTCACTTACTTACAGGTATTAAATAATGACTGAAAAGATGGAAAACAAACTAAACCAAACTAAAAGATCCCCAAATGAATTAGACCAGTACCCAAATGCATGTTACAATATAATACAAAATATAGATGTGTTTTTTCTCAAGATTATATTTCAGAATATGATATAATGTGTATTTGCTTTTAGAACTGGCTCAACAGGAAAATGCTGGGCTTTCCCCTTCAAAATCAATCAATCTCTTCTGAAATACATGAATCGACATTGAGATTGTCTCAGTTCTTCCCACTCTAATTTCACCAGTGACCGTGTAAGTGTGGGTTTTATTGCACACTGGAAAGTATATCATAGCTTCATGTCCTGCTCTCCTGCAGGTTACAAGGGAAGGATGACAAGATTTTAGCTCCCGTAATCACTTTAAACTTTAAGCCAGAGGACGCCATGGAGGCTATTAAGAAACCTGCAGCTCTCTGAAATTAACGAAAAATACAGCTGTGCAATGAGTACAGTTTTATTTCTGTGTTTAGTAGATTGGAAAAGAACCTCCTGGTAACAAAGAGAATTTCACAACCCCCCTGTGGACATCAGTAAAACTGTACCCATAAATGTTGAAAAGCTCTGCTCCAGCTGGGTAGCATGCACGAACAGCTCATAGACAACAGGAGAGACCAATCTTGATATTCAGAACGTTGGACGGATCAGACTCTTACAAGGTAGACTCTTCCATTTTCAAAATCTCCTAGGCTTGCTTTTATACAGAAAAAGACATTGGTTTTATATTGGTTTACTTAAAAAATAGCTTATGCTTATAGCTATCATTGTACCTGGATATAATAATAATAGTAACAATTAAAACCCTTTGTCTGTTATCTGCTTATAAGTTTGGCAGACTTCTATGGTAGAGTATTACATTGTGCTGGATGGCCTGAAGCTATGGGTGTACATGCCTCTCTGTGTGTATATAGCTATATAAAGCTGCTATAAGGGTTTGGCAGCCTCCAGGACCATGCACTGATTTGCCTATGTTAAGATAATTCTTAAGTTTAAACTTTTTCACTCATAGTGCTTTGGAGTAGGGACTTTAAATTAGGCTGATTGATTATTCTGCTGTCAGGTATATGCCTTTTGCATTTCCCATGAAAGCTTGAATATTCTGATGAAGCCTGTAGAAATCAATTTCCCACATTCACCGGAGACTTCTTAAGAGTTTTGCAGCAAAATGCTTCATAGCTTCTCTGTGTACCCGGCATGGATCAATCCTGACTTGCAAGGTAATAGCATATTTGCTCCAACTGCTCCTTCCAGCCACAGAGGACATCTCAAGCCACCGCATTTTGGGACAGGTTCTGCTCTGTGTTTGCAACACTCCCCCCAACACCCACACCATGAGGAAGAGCAGCATGGCTGAGACTGGCAAAGGGCAGCAGGGCTGGACCTGACATGGTGCAGAGTGGAGGAACTGGGATCAGAGGCAAAATAGGAAGGAAAAAAACAAAGAATCAGATAGGAGGAGGAGATGGGACAGAGGGAGAGTAGGAGCAGAGGGTCATTGACAGGGCAGATGGGAATATGGGAACAGTCCTCAACCATGCATGTAAGACTATTATAAGTAAAATCTGGGTGCAACAAAATTTTGGTGATCTCAATTCTGTAATTTTTGAGATGTTTGATTTTGAAACCATACACCTCTTTAGGTTTTGTAGCAACAGGCAATAGGACAGCCTAGCCATAAGCCTTACTTTTCCATAAGACATTTGCTCCACCGTTTGAATTTTTCATTTTTTCCCTGTGCTGAGGTGAAGATAAAATCTGCAGTTCTGTGTCACTTCCCTCTGCCCAAAATGGCTGTGGAGACAAATTCTTTCTCTGTCTTTTTGCCAGTAACTGTATGTCTTCCAAGAGCAAGGGAGGAGGAGATGGCAAACTTAACTTTTCAGAAAGACTGATCTGATTAAATTGATCAATATCTCCATTTTTACTGAAGAAAATTAACTTTTTATTATATAGGATTGAAAGAATGAAAATAAATGTTTTGTCTGTATTAAGGGACCTCTTAACCTCCAGTCTATGATCTTATGAAACAGCGATCCACTGTAATTCAGTTCTTTGTTGGAAGTACACGAGTTACCTCCATGGAAAAATAGTTTGAAAAGATTATATAAAATTTTAATTTCTTGAAATGAAATTTGGCATCTGGGAATAAGGTTCCAGATTTCAGACTATATGAAAAATGAATTATTCAAATACTTACAGGGGCAGTAGTCTTATTTGATCTAGCTTAACCTTCTTTCACTGAAAACTTGCCTTCCCTAATAGCCGTCAAATGTTGAGGTTCAGCAAATATTTAATTACTCTGAGTTTGCTTTCTTTTCTATGTTTTGTGTTTACTGGATAAAAGCCTTCAATGAGGATTTGATCATATTTCTTTAAATAATTACACACACAGGAGAATGAAGAAAAGTTTAATTAAAATTATATAGTTGATTAGCTTGCCAGCAGCATTAAGCAACAAATCTATAGAATAAGTATTGAAATAATTATTTAAATCACTCTTTCTGCTAAAAATAAAAATGTATTTAAGCAGATCCTGCTATTCAGGGAATGACAAGAGGTGAAGGTTTCAGTAACATAAAATTAGATACTTGAGATTTGGAACTGACAAAACCCAAAAGATGTTAAAATCTGATTGGTGTGCATTCTACAGTATTATCTCCTGCAGGAGAAGTAAATTATGGCTAAACATTAATACATTGTAACTTCATCAACGTTGCTAAATGTTTATGCTTGTATCAAATTCAAAATGGAAAGTTTATTTGAAAGTTGGCTCTAAAAAAGGATTTTTTTCCTCTTAGCAAAACAGTGTGAAGAATTGCATTTGATGCTGTTGCCACTGCAGAGGGGATATTAAGTACCTTGAAAGGATATTTAATTTTTATTTTATTTTATTTTATTTTAATTTTTATTTTATTTTATTTTATTTTATTTTTTGAATGGAGATATATATATTAATTTATCATAGTGGGGATGGCAATTCAAAGAACTGAATCAGTAGGTCTTGGGAAGTGAATCACTTCATGGCAATTGATTGATTCTAAACTTGTAGTACCATAGCAACTCTTCCTCTAATCTAGAGATTAAAATATTCACATTTTTGACTTAACAAGTTGGCAGGCAGGAATCACAAGGATACTATTTCAATGAACATGAAAGATTATGTTATGGTGTGTAAAATGAATGTGGGAGAGGAACATTGAATGATACATAACAGTTTTGTAAAGACAAGATCTTGCATACTTATTCTACCAGATAAAAAATCTCAGGCAAAGGAGAAACTGCACAGCATCCTGGCGCTATTAACTTCTGCAAAATAAGGAAATACTAATACTGTTACTCTGTAGCTTTAGAATTGGTCTTCCAGAAAATTTAAATTAATAATTAAATATATTATATTTTCTTTATCCTTCATTCTCAAAATTGAATCTGTTTTCTAAATTAACATCAGCAATGAATTTATCTCATGATATATTTATTAAGACCTTGAGTAACTTGTTTTCATTCATAGAGTTTATGAGGAATTATCTGTCAGATGTACATGGAAAAATGCATTTCCCCAGGTCCTTAATTCAATTAAGAAATCAACTAAGGAAAGGAAATTATAAATTTTGCTTCTTTTTTACTTCTTTTTATATTCTCTTTATTTAATTAGAAAGTGCCTGAGCTAAGTTGCCATTCTTTTCAAATACTTTCACCTACAGCTTTTTGAAAATGAGAAATACACTTGTGCAAAATGTTTTTGTTTGATACTTCTTCTAGAACTTTTATGCAGGCTGATTCTGAGCAGGCATTTCATAAGACTTCGCTGTGTTGTTTGCATGCATACAATCTCTAAAAAAAGTCACTAAATTTTAGTTTTCTGATGTTTAATAGAACCTATGCAGAAGCAAATGTAAGGAGGTGGTGGATGGATTACTTATGAAGATTTAGGGGAACATAACAGAAAGAGAGTTTCCATGCTCTTTGAGTTGCATAGAACACTCTATAATTGTATTTGCCCTCTCTTATCAGATTGGAAAGCCAAGCAATAGTCTTTGATCAATGATCTGTTGAAATTATAGCCTGCTTCTCTGCACTTAGCCCCTCTTATATGCAGTTTTCATCGGTTTCATTAAAGCTGCAAAAGTTGCTAAACTGTTCATGCTAGTGATTTAATATCAGCATTTCCATATTAGAAAAAACAAATTTAGTGATCCAATAATCCAAGTCCTTTTTTTTTTTTTTTTCGTTTTGACTGACAATATAGTAATGCTCACAGTATCACCCACATTGCTTCTTATGGGTTTGGGTAAGTTCAATATATGAGGATATTTTTATGTTATGCTGCTTATCTCCAGTATCAACAGTATATATATATTATTATCTACTTACCAGCAAAGAATGTTTTCTTAACATCATCTTCTTTTGTATTTTGTATCTGAACTAAATATCCATCTCAGTAAGCACAAGCATTTTGACATTATTCTATAACTGATCCAAAAGGAAAAACCTGACATACAATTCCGTGAACAAGATGCATACTTTCTATTTCACTTTATTATTTAGAAGTGATTAGGTCACTAGTGGAGCAAGTATTTGGTAAAATCGCTAACATTTTTTAAGGCAACAAACAATTAGATTCAATATGTGCCTGGTTTTTTTTTCTTAACCTTCTTATTGATGGTAATAACCCATTTTTTCAATGGGATTGAATTCATTTAATGGTTATTATATAAAGTAGAGATAACCAGTGTATTATTCTAAAGCTAACCTTTCATGATTTTGTTAAATATAGGATTCAGAAAAAGGTGGAGTATCACCATGATTGTTCTTAAAATGAGTCATTGATCTTTCCTGAAATTGTTCTGTTACTAAACACAAGCACCATTTGTAGAATGATTAGTAGAATTACTAGCCTGGTAATGAAACAGCCAAATGCTTTACTGCTGATACTAAATATTACAATCTTGAAATGTAATTTTATGGAAAAGGTTTTTAAAGATCCACACTGGTTGCATACGAGTTATAAAAGAAAGACACTTCTTTTTACAAATCATTTCAAATTTTAACTTTTTTGAATGTATCAGTGTTAGTGGATGACCTTATACTGAACATTATAAATGTCTATCATGGCCCAGATTAGCTAATTTTCTTCAGTAAGAGTTTTAAAACATTGTTTGTAGTCAGCTGTGTATTTTCTGGTTCTTAAAGATTCTTCAACAGATAATTTGTCATGACAGTTTCTGTGTCGGTAGCTCTTTCCTTTATTCCTGAGAGCTTTAATTAAATCTTTTAGATGTGCTTATCACTTCTCAGCACATATTTCAGTTATATTTTATTCTGGAGACCGGAAGAGTCACTTTTCTCTAGTTTTCAGATAGTAATGTGAAGCATTTTTATGAGATAGCTTCTTTCAACAATATTTCCTAAAAGTTAAAGCTTACATTGCATACACTTTTTTTTAGGGTAACATGTTTGTCATCCATCAGCTCCATACTTGAAAGCCTCCTGCTGTGATTTGCATTTACTGTCACTTGCAAAAAAATATCAATGTATGTTACTCATTTTTTGTGAAAGAAGCTTCTGTGACGCTTTTAAATAATTGATTTTGTCTGCTTGCCTGCACTGGAGGCATGTTTAAAGATATAACAGCAAACAAAAAACATGGAAGAATTTTGAAGCATCACCACAGCTCTGTAGTGACCACCATTACCAATTAAAATTCTGTGACAATTCTCACAAAACACAATCCGAGAAAATTCACCAGGGTGTGGTATCATCCCATCACAGTAGTAGCTGTGGTAAAGTTACTCTTCAGTAAAACTTCTGTATTTGTGATCACTGGCCTAAATATGAGGAAATCTGATGATCAATATTTAGTTTTTGAAGAAGTACAAATTTTCAAAATTTAAGCCAAATTGTTTACTTGACACACACAAATCAGGTTTTGATGACATGTTATTTCATTTAAGAATCCAGTTAGTAAATATGAATGTATATTCTTTATTGCATTGTAGTTTTAAATAGACAAATGGGAATTATTCAGAAGCACAACTTTTATGTTTGAGAGCTAAATGAAAAATTAATACTTCTACCCACACCTGAACTACCAGAAAGCTTGTTATTTGTTGCAAAGTACATGAATTCAGAATAATTAAGAAAGTACTTGATACAGTTGCAACAAAGAGACACAGTAGAAAAGTGAGAATGTGGAAAGTAGTGTGAAAGAGATACACTAATTAGAAAGTGATGTATGACCAACTGCTGGGATTTATAAGCAATAATGCACTTTGCAGAAGGTCCTGGATACCTGTCATTTGAATGATTAATTCTTTTCATAAGTACCTAGAAGATCTACTTCCGTATTCTAGTGTCATGGCCCCTTTTAAGGAGGAAGGCTGCAACTAAAACTGGTTCCATAAGATCTGAAAAATGAAATATCTTCTGATGGGATGATGGGAAAGTGTAGAGCTAGAGAAGCAATATTGCAAAATTTGTGCCAAATGAGCTATGTTGTGTGAAACTGGAGCATATATAGCAAAGTTGCAAAAGAGTTGTGATGCTTCCAGTTTCACATATTTTAATAAAGTGCAGCAATGTCCAATACTATTCTAATGGATTTTTATTCTTAAGTGAGAAATAGGGAAATGTTATTTTGACATTTTGTTAGGCCAGATTCAATCTCAAAAAGGAAATAAAATTATTATAATTATCTGAATTCCTTAAATTCATCAAATTAACAAGAAAATTAACATTGATTGCAAGGAAATATAATGGTGAAGATAGCCCGATGTCTTCCAAAGCAGAAACTGTAATTTCCTCTCATCCTTGAAGTCATAATACATGCAATACCACTGGGTTTTACTGGACACAGAGAAGTCACAATCTGAAATACAAAAGTCTGGACTTTGTGCTCTCTTTTCCTGCACTTTGAGACATTGGTACTGATTTCATGTAAAATAGAAATCCATGCTTCTAAGTCTGAAAGTTTCTCCCTGGTCAGTAAGACTGTGTATCTTAAATGTAGCTGGAGGATATAACAGCTGAAGCAAAAAGTCCTTCAAGTCCTAGCAGAGTGCATTTCACACTTACAATTCTTCTGATGCAACCTTAAGAAGAGGTCTGAAAAAAAAAAATCTTAATTTCAAATGTTGTTCTGTATGCTCATTAATGCTTAATGGTTATGACAGAATAATACCACACAAAGTTCCATCTAAACTGGTATCCTATTTCTGGTGGTGGACAAAAGTGGATTTGTGTAAGACTAAGAGCAAAGCAGACAGGTAGGTATATGTCCCAGGAGTACAGTGCCAGATTCCAGGAAAATCAAGGTCACGGACTCCTCAGTCAGAGATGGTATCTTTTAAGCCTTATATGGAGTATTCTTCTATTAAATTGTTCAATAACTTTCTGGATCCCTGTAAAGCTTTTGTAACAGCCTACTACAAAAGCTCTCGAGACTTAATTGTGTTCTGTTAAAAGTTATTCTTTCTTGCATCAAACCTGCCTTCTGCTGGTTTCATCTGATGCTCCCTACTTTCCATAGTGTTAGAGATTGTGACCTGTTCCTGTTCACTCCATGGTATGCATCCTGAAGTTTGTTTAGTCATCCCTCCTGTGGAAGCCATCCCATACATTTGTTTACATTTTTGTTGCTCTGCAAACCTTTTCCTGGTTTGTGTGATTTCCTCTCAGGTACAGTGAATATTGTATTCAGTATTCAAGATGTGGTCATTTTATTGGATTAATATGGTAGCATAATAATTATTGTGTTCTCCATTCCTTTTTCAATGGTTCACATCTTTTTTTTTTTCTTTACTGTTCCATAGCATAGTTACATTATCTTATCACTTTTCAAATTCTGCATAATTAACAACTTTTTCGCTTTCAAGGAAGAGCAACGTGTTTTCACTGAAAAAGCAATGGGGTAACTAAAAAAACAATTAGTTTTATAAATGGAATAATTCAGAAGTTTTCTGCTTCCAGTCCTGCCTTCAGATTATTTAGAATCTACTTGTCTCTAACTAATCAGAAGTTAGCTATTCCTGAATGTCTTTTTTCTTCTTTTTTGAATATTGACAGTCTGATGATCACTTCTCACTGAATTGATCTCACTGTCACTTCACTTACCTGAAACTATCATCTTTATAGGCATATTTTTACAACCTTCATTAGTTTCTGTTCTTAATGCCATTACACTGGTGATTTTTCTATACCACAAGGTTTTCTTATTACAATTTTTGATAGCATTTTCTGGATTTTGTGCAACACCCCAGTTTGAATGGTTCTATTCTGCTACATAAAGACTGATAGGAAATAATTATTCCAGAAACCTTCTCTGTTTGTAAATTTTCACTTTAAGATTACTAGTTATGTTGGTTTTGTTTCCTTTTCTTTTGTTATAAAACATTCTAAAAATTCTTCTTTTGCTACATTAAGTCAACAATAGAAAAATTTTAAATTCTGATTGTCCACTGGGCAGCTTGCCACCTGTCTAAAACTCACACCAAATTTATATATAGATTTACATGGGATTTTAATCAGATGTATGCATACAGTTACTTTCCTAACTACATAGCAAAGTATATATGAAAGACTGCAATAATATATATGTATATGAAATTTTACAGTGGAAGATAATAAAGGAACAGAAGTTAAAAGGCAAGATACAAAGGAGTGAAAAAATAATCTTTGCTTCTTAACTTCTTAGTTTACTTTTACAGTACAGGTATGTCTAGTAATTCACAAATAATTGAAATACTTTCTTCCTGCTCAGAAATGCTTGACATCTTTCCAGATCACTGTTTTAATAAAAAGTTAGGTAAATGTGCATACAAGTTGTTTAGATTTTTTTGTTGTTTTTTGAAAGACAAATTAGAAGCAGGCAAGGAATAACTCTCTTCCGTATCACTGTGAGCAACTGCGATTCATCTCCATCCTTCAGAGATCCTGAATGATGATGTGTGAAATTGTTTCTTGAGCCTATTTCAAACTCCAAATACTGCACTTTTTTCTTCTATCTTTCTAGACAGAGAAACAATAATATATTTTTTCTGTATCCATTATGGTGTGCCTTACACAGACATATATATTTATCTACAAAAAATGATCAGGAGGATATTCACGGGCCTGTCAGCATTTGTGCTGCTTATAACCTTGTGCTTCTTTACTATTACCTGTAAAGTATTTGTCAAAGTTACTTTTCATTATCGTTTTCATACTTCAGCTAAGATATGCTCCAAAATTTAGAAAATGAGTAGAAAAGAGAAGATGTAGCATTCAAAGGTTCTTATAGTTCTTAGGTTCAAAGCTAAGAAGTCTGTTAGGGGGAGGATGTTTTGGGCATATACTCTTCCCTCAGACCTACAATCTTTTGAAGAATGCAAATGTATTCCTCTTGGAGGGAGTTTCAGTGCTTCATTCTGAAGATGACACTGCCACTAAGGAACTACTTTCCCTTCCCAGTACAGTGGCACTTGTCATAAAAATTCCCAAGTGATAGTTGTGCCGAACTAAAAGACTGTAAAGTAAAAGTTGAGCTAAGATTATTCATATTATTTGTGTATTGTTTCTAAATTTCTAGGCTATAAGGAGGGAAGACTTACTTAAGAAAACTTACGAATTCTTACTAACACTAAAAAAGTTGTTCCATGGAAATTATTTATGTATGCTCTGATTTGTGTTAGTTTTGTGAAAGTAATGGATGTTAAAGATACATCAGTGTGGAGCTGTCAGTGGTGCTTCCTTCACAATTTTCAGGGGGGGAAAATTATTTCTCACATCAGGTTTACGAATCATTAAATGCTATGTCTTCTTATTCAGACGTAAAGTAACTCATACACATACACATATTTGTAACAAACAGCTGTCTATATTTTCATATATCATTATATTACCCTCAATTTTCTATCTAATATAACTTGAAAGAGATGAGCTGCTTACTTTGCCAAAATGACATGGCCATCCATTTCAAGAATCTCACGGTGAATATTCCTAATACTCTTCTTGCATCAGTTTATGAAGTTAATGGAATTATACTGGCACAAAATTGATCAAATTCAGCACCTACAACACAACATATGAGCAGAGTTCAGAACCATATGATGAAAAGAATAGCTTTTTTGGTTTCATTTTTTGTATTTCTTAAATAGCAAAGATAATGCATATGCCTATGACTTCTACATATTCTATGGTGATGTCATTTACTTTCTAACAATCATGTGGATTCTGTATCTTCTATAAAATCCTGTAAAAGTTCCTAAAACCTAAGAAATCTACCATGCAGACAATTTTCTCAACCTGCTTTTGTTATCTCTGATGCCAGTAGAACGATGCTCACTCAAAATCCCCCACTGTGATTCATAATTTTCAGGAACTAAAGAGAATACATTGAATCAGTTATGCCTGGTTTAACAACATAACAAAAAGCTGGCTTCTGTTTCTGGTCACAGAAGAGCTTCATAGCATGTCAGTCCAATATTCTATTAATTTTTGATGCCATAAATAGGAAGATAAACATCTTTTTTTTTTATTGCAACAATATTTTTGAAAAGTAGAGGGTTTCAGGCATCTAAAGAATAGTATGACAGATTCGATCTTTGAAAATAACAAAAGATTTAGAGATATGAAAAACCAAGGAATTGAAAAGTGAAAGACAGAAGGAGAATCTCAACAGTAATAAAATTAATCTATACAGACAAAAAAGAGAAAATACAAGTTTTCTGTACTGTTACTGAAAGCAAGATTGTTTAAGATATAAGGCTTTTTCTTTCACTGAAATTTATAAATAAAATTGCAGAAGATGTGAAATTAACCTCAATTACATATAATTTGAGCTGCTAATATTCCATCTTAATGGATAAATGCCTTTTTTTTTTTTTTTTTTACTTTTGAGCATAAATACACAATAAAACCACAGTTGTATATGCTTCAGCTTCTGAATGGGTCAAATGGATGGATAGGTTGCTTTTCAAGGAAAGAGTCTTGGTCTCTTTCACTTGAACAGAAGAGAACTGAGAGGGGTATGAATGAGATTTACAGAATCGTGAGGGTAGTGGATAAGCTGAACATGGCACTGTTGTTGACCAAATATGAGAACTAGGCAGCACTGAAGCCAGGAGGACAGCGCAAATAACAGAGGCAGCAAGTAGGCTCAGCAGTTTGTGCAGCCTTTTGTGGAGAAAGGGATGGAAGGTGGATTAGGAAACCACAGACTGATCAGCCTCACCTCAATCCCCAGGAAGGTGATGGAACAGCTAATCCTGGGAACCATCTCCAGACATATTGAGGACAAGAAGATGACTGTAAGCAGTCAGCATAGATTTATAAAGGGGAAATTATGCCTGATCAACCTGACAGCCTTCTACAATGAAATGTCTAGCTTTGTGGATTATGGGAGAGCAATGAATGTTGTTTATCTTGACATTAGGAATACTTTCAACACTGTCCCTCATACCATACTCATAGACAATCTGTTCCAGTACAGACTAAATAAATGAACAGTGAGGTGGACTGAAAATTAGCTGAACTGCTGGGCTAAAAGGTTTGTGGTTAGTGAAATGAAGTGTAGCTGGAGGGCAGTCACTAGTCGTGTACCCCATGAGTCAATATTGGGGCTAGTACTGTTTAACTTCATTAATCACCTGGATTATGGGACAGAGTGCACCCTCAGCAAGTTTGCAGATGATACAAAACAAGGAAGAGTCATTAATAGACCAGGTAGTTGTGCTCTCATTCAGAGTGACTTCAAGAAGATGAGAAATGGGCAGACAGTACCCTCATAAAATTTGAATGGAAATGCCAAATCCTGCGCTTGGGTAGGAACAATCCCTTGCACTAGGGCAGACTTGGGGCCAACTGGCTGAAAGCAGCTGTGCAGAAGGGGAGCTGGGGGTCCAGTTGGACAACAAGCTGACCACAAGTCAGCAATGCACCCTCAAGTCAATGAAGGCCAACAACATGAGGATGAGCATGGCCAACAGGTTGAGGGAGGTGATCCTTTCCCTCTACTCAGCACTAATGAGACCACATCAGGAGTGTTGGGTTCAGTTCCGGGCCCACAGTGTAAGAAAGACATGGACATACTGAAGGGAGTCTACAAAGGGTCACAAAAATGATTGAGGACTTCTTTGCTGTGAATCTGCCTTAAGAGATTACTCAGGCAGAGTGTATTGGCTGGTTCCAAAAGGGATTATTTGGATTGCTGGGCAACAGGTCAATAAGAGCATCCTGAAAGTACTAAGCAGGCATGTATCCTCAAACATTCCTGATACAATGGTTCAGAATGCTGGAGGAGTACCAGAAAAATAGACAGTAGAAACACAGCTTATGTCCTGGCACTGTCACAATCAGAGACACTAAAATTAGACTTTTCAAAGGAGTTTGTAGATAATAGGTCAACTTGTCCTGAACTGTATTGAGAATTAGGTACATTATGAATGTGATTGAGATGTGGAAAACTTCAGGCATCTTTTCTTACCCAAAAGTTCAGAAAACACATGTTATTATTTTTTCCCATTATGAAAACAGATCTATGAATTGTATTTGGCAAATACCAATTTGTCATTCTAACACATTGGTAAATAAATAAAACATTGTTACAAAAAATGGACAAGGAAAAAAGGAAGAGTGTTCTATGTCTTATCTGATTGTGTTTTACCTCTTGTCTTTAACTGCTTTACTCTTTGTCTGCTTTACTGTCATTTAGGGATCAGTGCTTTCCCTCTGCTGTTTGCATACTTAAGATAATTTTACTGGTCCTGAGAGCACTTGTACTATTTTATCAGACATGGTAGGTACTAAGATAATGAAACCTTCACATCACCAGATTACCATCACCATTTGTTGCTTTTCACTTCAGCTCCCAAATGATTTCCGCAGTCAAAACCTTACAAACCACAGAGCTAAAGATTAGTGCTTTGTGATATTTGAAAGCCGAGGTTCAAACTTCCAGTTAGATAATTTTCTAGCTGCATGTTACCTTTAACAGCTTGTGAGATAGTAGCTACTATCATGTCAGAATTTGAAGCTGGGAGGAATGGAAGGGAGCAGAATAAGTAATTGTAATATGCACATTCACATTCTATCTCTCAGCCTTAGAAGTTTTAAAAGAAATGTTTTCACTGTTGCAAAGCTCGTAATCACAGCACAGCAGTGATGTACAGTATTTGTTTCTACTCCAGCCAGTTCAAGAGATATCAGACTTTAATACTGTCAAAGATGAACGGTGTTTTGGGCAATGGTCCAAGGCAGAACATAGTGTGTGGCAGAACTCTCCAGTGCTTCCCAGAACTCTCATATAATTTTCATTCAATGACTATAACTAGGAGGCATAATATTGAAAGATACTGCAGTATGAGTAGTTTTTTCAGGAACTAAATGGTTGATTTTGTTGAGTGTACATAGCTTTTTCCTTATTTTGAAGAGAACTTCATTTTCAGTTTAAGTATTAGGGTAGTGCAATGTTTTCAGTGCGAAAAACACAGTACATAACAAAGAACCCACCTGACATGACTCTGAAGACAGCCCACTTAGTTTCAAGACAAATTTGGATGGAGAATAGGAAGTGGGTAAGGCGAGAGGGGGGAGGAAAGTTAATGTCTGCTACAGAGTTGAATACCTTTCATAGCTGGAAGAAGTAAGAGGAAAGTAATGAAGATGCATGTTGAGCAACTGTTGAAAGTTAAGAATTCTGAAAGGGTAAATGGAACTAAATTGAAGCTGGCAACCATGTAATTACTGGGAAGGGAAATGATCATGCTTTTTATTGGCCTGGAGATTATGTAGGTGAAAATATTACTGTCAAAAGTGAATGTTAATGTATAAAAAAGGATTGAGAAAAGAGCTTGTGCCAAGTGTACTTTCTTACCCTTTTTTCAGCTATTAAAAAAAAATGCCCACAAAAAGCCTTCCATGCAAATCACACTTCTTAATACAGAAAGGAGTGTATATACTATTGATATCTTCTTCTCTGTGGGACTAGAAGAACTGTTCCTGTGTTCAGAAGTCATAAGATATTTTGTAAAGAAATATTAAACCATGTTACACAAATAAGTCTCATACTATCTAATTAGTCTTAAAATAGTCACTTACAGTATCTACTTTCCCAGGTAGACTTTAGATTGTTTTCTTTAACAATAAGTCATTTAGCTAAAAGTTCAAGGGTTGTTTTACTCTTTTCTCTAGTTTAATCTGACCCTATTAAAAAAAAAAAAAATTGATTGTATTGTGTTGATCACTATTCAATATTTCTGACATCTCCTTTTCAATTTTTAATTTTCAATGTATTTAAATTTTGAAGGCTTGTGATATGAATGTCAAACACAATGATTTGCAGAGAATAATGGCAAAACCAATTTGTATTTAGCCTTAATGTATGCTTAGCAATAGGAAAAGAGCTGAAGTATGCTTTGTATTCAAATATAAGGACATTTTCTGTTCCATTATTGTAATATGAAAAGAATTACATATTTATTGGCAGAATTACATGAGACTGATAAATAGTGATGGACGTAGAAAAAAAGCATTTTCAAGCAAGTTGTGAAAAGTGTGCTTTTTTCTGCATTCTTTCACTGTAAACACAGATGATATGGATATTCTAGTTCATTCCAGTAGGTTCAGAGTATTCTAAAAATCAAAGCTAGAAAAGCCAGAAGGTTACTGTCAGTTCCCTAAAAGCCAAAATTATTTATTTCTCGTGTCCATTTTGTTGAGGAGAGTGGATATATTTTTTCTTCCATCATGTAGTTGAAAGGAAGCATTTTCTTCAGAAAACTGATTTTATTTGGGCATGCCATAACCTGGCATGATCAGATTCTAAAATATTAGAATTGATGAAAGATGTTATTAGGCAAAGTCAACTGAGAAAAAATGTGTGATTATCTGAGAATTAAGGAAAAACAATTCAAGAAAAAACAGACCTTTTCTAAAGGTCATCTTAATTCTTATTATGTGCCAGAACAGTGAAATTGCTATGATATAAATGGGAATGATTCTTCTTTTGGAAAACCTCACTGTTAACAACACCTGAATTTATGAATGGGTGTTTCAAGGAGTCCTTCTCTGTTAGGTACCCACTGCTTAATGGTCATCCTCTACCATTCTTAAAGTGGGTCACTTACTCAAACTATGAATCTTTAGAAATAATTTCAGGTTCTGATCTGTACGACTACAGTGATTCAGTTGCAAAGTGTTGATTCTAGTTTGCAGTAGCAAAAGTTTCAGTGGTAGCTATTCTAATATACTGTACCCAGAAATGTACTATGGAAATTCATTGTGTGACAAATTTTGAAGTTAAAAGGGGATATAATTATATGGCAAAACACAAACCTTTTCTTCTAAGGAAAATCAAAAAGCATAATTTTGCACAAGTTCCAAGGAAGTAAAAATAATTGAATGAGAAATACAGAAAAACATGACCTCGGGTCTTGTGGCTCTCAAAGGAAACATAACATTTAAAGAAAAAGTTATACTGTTTGAGAGCCCACATAGTATTTTTAGAGATTGGAATTGCGTAGTGGATGAGTTTACACAGGGTCTAAGCAATTTCTGCCTTGTAAAGATATGAAACGTAATTCAATATCCATATGTTCTCTCGTGGTCTGTAACAGTCCCCTAACGCTAAATGGCAAATGTGTTTTAATTAAATCAGAGGCTGACATAAATCTGTGTTCCTATAATTTGGTCAGGAACCTATAATTCCACTCAGAATATTAATTATTTTAGGCATTAATAAATGTCTAAAATTGAGCTATGGTTTATACCAGTGAAGATACTAACTCAAGCTTGTAATGATTTCCTTTGTTCATTCTGATTTGGTTTCATACCCAAGATCCCTTCCTTCCCCATCCACACCTGGAAATAAATAATGCATGATTTTTCAAATAGTCCTGCATAGCGCCACTGTTGTGGGTGAGACAGTAAATGGCAAATCTTAGTGGATCTGGACTGATTTTATTATTTATTATTATTAAGTGAACTGATTTTATTATTTATTATTATTAAGTGAACTCTCGCCCTTTATCTTTTAAAATTAAATATTAGGATATTAGTTATTTGATCTAATCAGTTATTTGATCTAAACATTTCTGAGATGCAACTGAGAATTTGGTGGGGTTTTTTAATTTTCATTCTAATTTCATCTTCTATATCAAACTCATGAAACAGTATATGAATCTTTTAGAAAGGCAGATAAGATAATTAACAATATTCTTTTGAGAAGAGAACTTTTTTTTTTTTCCATAAGGAGTCTTGAAATCAAATAGGAACCTTGGTATGATTGAGCTAGTGTGGGAAAGTTCATCTCTTCTAGGAGACAGGTGGAATATGTAAATACCAAAGAGAGAGGCAATGTGTCTTACAAATAATTTTCATCTTGTTTTGGGGAATCCTGAGATTCCTTAACCTTTAGGGTTTTGAGAATAAATGTCCATGAAGAAGAAAAATCTTTCAGACATGTTGGTTTCCCTCTCTTCTCCACATGTACAGGTGGACATTTATCAGTACATAGTCACCTTATATTTCTTGTTGTATTTCCTTTAACACTGCTACATTAGTCCCTTATTATTTTGCCTCTAATCTACACTCCTGAGAGATATCCACATCTGTCCTTGGGAAGTCTTCATTGATTAAAACCAACAACAACCTTGTAATGTCTCTCTGTAGCATCATTACAGCAAATTGTGTGAGGACTTAAATAAGAAGACAATAATAATTTAAGTATCATGTGTAGCAACCTTAAAATAATTCTATCTAGCTCTTCCCTTTAATTAAGGTTTGGAAAAAATCCTACCTTATGTTAATACTTACTGTGCACTTGCACTGAAAAAAGATTAATTTTAAGCAGCGATGAAGAATTTTAAAATATTCTTCAGAGAACTGCACACACAAACTATATTAATTGAGCTCTAAATTAGTGATGCTAAACAATGAAAGCAAGGAAATGCACAGTGAAGCAGGAAATGTACCATATGTTATTGTATACCTGGGCACAATGGGGACACTATCTTAATGGCTTTCTTAATGTTCCTGTTGTACTAGATATTGGTGGACATATGGTATGCTGCCTTTTTATATGCCTGTGCATTTTCATGATTTTGTTAGCTGACTTTGATAGCATTTTCTGTTTGTAGGCTGTTAGGAAAAGGGCTTTAAAATGTTTTGCTCATTTATCTGGAGTTCAAAGCCCATGCATTTTATTTTGCTTATTCATTTGTACCCCAAACTTATTTATTTATTTATTTATTTTTCTAGAGCAGTTGCATATTACTTTTATTATTAGGCTTTCTACAGTTTTAGTCCTTGTCTGACAATAATTTGGAATGCAGTTGTATAGTCCTTCCCCATACAGAGGAGTTTTGACTCACTCTCAGTGCTGGCGGAACAGAGGGCTGAAGCAATAGCAGGAGCTGTGGAGCTGACCGGGTTTTGCACAACCAGGATGGGCATTTGTGCAATTGACTACTTCCCCGCGTGCCCTGGGGAACCTCGGCACGCTCCAGTTGGAAGCAGACACGTTTCCCATTTCACCTGGCTCCTAGTGCCCTTCCATCACATGGCTGAGGGACACAACAGAACAACTTCTTGCCCCATCCTTCCCTCAATGTCAGGCGTTGTCAAGGTTGGCTGGTGCAGACTACCAACAGGAAAGATTTCCTTCATTTTTTTACGGCACAAGCTCCATAAATGTTCACATTTAAATAGGCTATTCATTACTGTCATCACATGGAATACACACACTGAAGTCTCAAAAGTGCAGAACTACTCAGAGGAATTATATCTTGCAAGCAGAGAAGAGCGATGGAGCCAAACCCTTTTGACATACACATGACACACGCCAGTTATAGCCTAGCAAAAATTCCCTTCCATAAAGCAGTGATCCTAGGGGTTCTTACAGGAGGTGTTTGAAGGCTGTTGTAAACCAGCATGGAAATGAAAGGAAGTTGTACGTTAGCTTGTCAATAAGCACTCTTTAAGTTTTGTGATTCATTACAGATTGGGACTAGTCCTTTAAATAAGATTGTCTATATGCTATTGGTTTCTGGCAAGTGTGTATGCTTTTGTATAAACATCCAAAGCTTACCTTTCTATGTATTCATGTACTGGTTTTAGTAGTAGCTTATATGTGTAACTGCATTAATTTGATTATGAGATAGAAGTCAGAATGAAACTCTCTTACTGTTTTATAGATGCTGGGTAGACTAACATGACATCTAGAAACACCAGATTAAGTGTTTCTAAAATGTTTAAGAAGTTAGACATATTAAAAACAAATAACTTGATCTGTCTTGAAAATGTACTATGTGTATTCCCAGGGGAACAAGAGGTAATTTAAGCCCATAGCCATCAGTTACAGCTAATACTTTTCATATATTTTTAGTTTATTTTCTTTAAATTTAATTTAAAACTCTTTAAGTTGCTAGTTTTAGGGATTTTATTTTTAGTTTATATTAATATATTTTAGATTAGCAAAATGAATGCAAAAGGAAAGAATTATGAGTGATACTGCATTAATATATTCACGCAAGTATTTTTAATAACAAGGAGTTGTTAATAGAACTTATCTAAAATTTTTAATAAGGGAAAGTTATTATTGGAAATCATTAAATAAAAGTAATTAAAAAAGAAACAGCCATCTTTTTCAAAAAAATTCTAGTGAAATTCAGTGGTGACAACTAAGTTTCTGATCAGCCTAGTCTTGTGTGTCCAATGGGGTGAAGAATTTGCCAGCTTATTGATTCTTATTGATGTAGGGCTTGGTGATCAGCCTGTATTTGGAATGATTAGTGGACATGTTCATCAGTAGACAGAAGCATCATGGGGTCTGTGACGCTGTAAGCAATCACATTGCTATGCTAGTTTAAAGGCTTTTACACTTCGGCAGCTTACTTAACCCAGACTGATTTTTGACATGTGATGCTGGGTTTTTCTAAGACATAGTTGTTTCTAAATAGTAGACAGATTAGATTCAATGTGTATGCATACTGGCATGACTGACCCAGTCACACTGCCAGGAACTGGGTTACAGCTACGAAGAAGTAACTGGAGATCACCATGTTCCGCAGTTTGGTAAAAAATCTCAGGTTCCTTGACATGTTTGTTGTTCAGACATTGTTCACAAGACTTCTAGGGTCCCAGAGTGAGGATTAAACCAATGGGTTTGTGAATTCCCTTTTCTGAAAACCTATTCAAGATATATAAAAAAGACAAGAAACACAGGAATTGCACTGTGGCTTGTGGTAGGATTTCAATGAAAGTGCAAAGATGATATGGAGAGAACTGGAGATGTATACCCCTAATCTTAAAGCACAGGAAATTTTCAATTAACCATGGATGAGAGAAAACCTAGTAATATACAGAAATGGTTTAGATCTGCCAGGATTTATTCACTCTTACATGCAGTCTTCTTGGGTCAGTTTGTAGTGTAGCTACTTTGGGCAGTACTTAAGCTCCTAAATCTTGATAAATCTGTGTTGTTCTGTGCAGGGTTACTGTCTGTTCCCTGTGCTCTGAATTCCAGAGAGTGTAATAGCCTGTTTCTGATGCCCAGCTTGAGTAGATGTTCTTGTTCTGCTGCACATTGTTATTGAGAATGTGATTTATCAACCCAAAATTTATAAAAGCTAATATCTTTTTTAGCATGGTTGTGTTTCAATGATAATCTTTATGATGATTATGCTTTTGTAAATAATCTCTCCCTATTGCTATTTATGTAATATGAAGATATTATGCTGGACTAGTGGCTAGAATTCTGTCAGATGAGGGGTTTGAGATATCTTTGATCTTTTTCACTATTCTCCACTTTCCCTTCTTCCAATAAAGACTCATGAGTTATATATAAGTACTTTAAATGTACCTTGAATAGCAATAGTACCACAGTTCAGAACTGTCAATCAATAAATAATGGCTCCTAGTCATCAAAAGTGAAGCAAGCAAGTGTAGCCTGTTCCTCACTGTGAAAGACAATTCCGAGTAATTGCTTTGAAACCCTATATTTTTTTCTTCTTTATTAAGGAATCAGTTGAAAAAGTATCCAATGTGTTCTATAAAGTTAACAGTACTGAAAGATTTTCTCATCTAAATTCTACTGTCTCCTAGTGAAACTTTTGTCTTAGAAGAAATTTGATCTGCAATTGTTTTAAACTTAAATTGGCTTTTCTGCTTAGTGTTGTGGTCACACTTTTTTAAAAATTTCATTTCAGAGTAAAGAGACAGAAGAAAGTGAACTCAGGACTTGGGACCAGACAAAGTTCCTTATATGCTGCTGGAGATTCTACAAAGACAGTGAGTGAAGATGTGGGAGATCGTCAAACAGCCCAGCAGCAACAAGGCTAATAGTAAAGAGGGACAAAAGACTTACAGGAAAATTTCAATGAAGAAGTGCATGCCAGACATATATGGGAACACTGTATGCATTGTTCCTATGTATTCCAGATTTTTTTATAAGAACCAAGGAAAATATGCTAGTGTCAGTGTGTACCAACTTAGACTTTTTGTTGGCAGTTGTCTGTCCTCTTTTCCAATCATCTTAATTGATCTCTTCAAAAGCAAAAGGTGGACTTTAATTAACATGTCCCATAGTTTACCTTTGGGAAAAAATACTTTAGAATGTACATGACATAATAGAAATACATAGAACAATGCATCTCAAATTTATCTTAATGTATATATCACATTTTTATTTAAATTTGAGTTTATTAACTTTCCATGTAAAAATTGTAAGTATCACATAGGAAGTAACATGAATATATTAAGATAAACTGTAAAAGCAGATTTTGAGAATTTTAGAAAATTCATGACTGACTTATAAAAACAACGGCAACTTTCAGCCATCAAGTCAGACACAAATTATAATGGGTTGCTGTTTGCCATATACAGTTGTTAATGGGTATATGCAGATTCTGTTTCACAAAGATTCTGTAAACTCATTCTAATTCCTCAGCAATATGGTTTTTTCATACCTTATATCCATATAAACTGAAAACTTGTAAGAGAATTCTACTTGTATTTAAAGCCAACAGTGTTTCTCCTGCCACTAATATATTACATTCTCCTTCAAAGCCTGCTGCAGAGATTGTGTTTTCTCCTCTTGATTTCTCTTGTAATTTTCCCAGGACCATAGAAAAAGAAACAATTATTTTCACAATAGGTAACTGTGCTATAGAAGTCTTTGTGAAGACAGTGTGTCTATAGTTAAAATTTGCTTAGCTTCAAGTGCAGGTTGGTCAGGTTCATGAATGGAAAGCATTAAAGATTATTAATTACATAAGAATCACACTTTGCCCAGGAATTCCCTGACGTGCAAAGGGTTGGAGGCTGGGATCAGCCAGCAGGCTCTACAGGTTCTTATGGCCCTCCCGGAGCACCAGCTTTTGGCTGCGGCTGAAGATGGGATACTAAAGTAGAAGGATCTGTGTTTTGACTGCTTTCTTATGTTCTTAACCTTATTTCATGTTTGCAAATGCTGACCTAATCCCAGCCATTACCTCTCAGGATACACGAAGGGATACATGATGAAGGGATGCTGTCTTTCTCTGTTGCCAGTAGCTGATACACAAGTTCATCAACAAGGTACAGAGATACTGTGAGACAATTTATGTTTAAACATTTAAAACTTACAGGAATTGACAAAAAATAAGATTCATAATAGGTTTTGTTTTTTTTTTTTTAATCCAAACTTTCTCCCTTTCTTAGCTTACTGGTTCAAGGTATTATATTAAGCAAGAGAACTCTGGCCTTGTTCCATGCATTGTGAAATCACACTGACTTTCTCTAATACTCCATCTGCTTTTCTTACGCCAGCATCTTCATGACAGCCCAGCGTGTAACATAGCTGTATTGAAAATGTCAGTGTGCACAACAGAAATGGAAAGTGCATAATTATTGATTTTCAAACACTGTAACAGCCAAATGTGCTTCTATGGTTACACTAAAGCACTTGAAAATACAGTAATGCCACACAACAGATTACTGATAAAAGCTTGTATCATTTAGATAAGCTTTAGCGACAAGCCCTTTTTTTTCTCAAAGAAGCCATTAGAAATATGGTTCTTTTAGAGATAAAGCCCTAGGGTTTCAGCAACTGGACAAAATCTCTTTAAGCTCCAGGGTCTCTTTTCAACCCACAGTAATATCTGTGGTTAAAATCAAGTCAAATAGTTTTATGAGTTACTGGGGAAGCTAGGATTCTGTCTTTCCCCCTCTGTATCTCCAAACATGTAAGAAAAACAAATGATGTTTAATTGGTGCTGGAGAACCTTTCTGTGCTAACAGCTTGGTAGCGTAACATGGATATTGATGGAAATTAAACTAGAAGCTAGTTTCTGCTGCTCTGTCTGACTGTACCATATAAACCTTTAGTACATGTTCACTGTATTATAATACCCAACAGGTGTGATATACCTGGCTAGTCCAAAGGTCATGGTGACAATAAAAAGATCATCAGGTGATGCTAATTTTGAAATTTATATTTTCAGAATATCAATACAGTATCTTTTCTTTCTCATGAGGAAATTATAATTTCTTGCGGGATAGTTAATATTCAAATTTACCCCACACACTTCTTTTTAATCACTTATTGATCATAGTTTACTTTCAAGTGCTTTCTTAGTAGTGCTATTTAAGTTTTCTTGCTTGACTGTGATAGATCACACAAGATGCTTTCATTTTTCATAATTTCTCCCTATTCCCTGAGTAAGAGAAAACTCATCTGCTTCCATTAACTATATAAAATATTTATTTCAGCAACTACATACACAAACAACTTCAGAGGTCTCTGTGAAGAAGTAAACCCATAAATTAGTCACTTGAAAGTAAGCCAAAATAAGATGATACATGATTGCCCTGGTTGTAGTTGAGACTGTCAGAAAATGTTATTTTATGACCTTTTCATCATAATACTAGAATGTCTCCTGATCTTAAGTATACATCCATGATATTTGCTATATACCAGTATTCCCATCCATTCCTCTTCACATTTTATACCTGGGCAGTGAAGACAGACAGATTTGTGCAGAAGAAGGACCTTGCTGAAGGTCACTAAGGATAAATATGGGAAAGTCAGGAAAAGTCCTAACCCTAAATCTGGTTGCAAACCATTGAGCTGCTCTACTCTCTCTCTTGAGATGAGTGGTGCCTAAAAAAGTGGATTTTCTCTAGAAAAACTTCACAAAATCTAGTCTTGTTTTCTTTTTTAAGATTATCAATAGCATTAATGTTTTATGTGGATCAGTTTTACAAACTGATTATAAACACAGTAATAGAAAGACCTACAAATAATTTTCACAACTGGCAAGTTCCATTAAACCTTGTTTAATACCAGAAACATGTATTTTATTTAATATTGGTACAAATGCAGAAAGATAGGAAAGAATGATTTATGTGGTCTGATGGTCATCTAGTAGTTGATAGGGAAAGAGTGGTTAACACTGTGTTTAGGTTAGGATAGAATAGGATAAGGTAGGATATTTCAGTTGGAAGGGGCCTACAACGATCATCCAGTCCAACTGCTGGACCAATTCAGGACTGACCAAAAGTTAAAGCATGTTGTTAAGGGCATTGTCCAAATGCCTCTTAAGCCCTGATAGGCTTGGGGCTTCGACCATCTCTCTAGGAAGCCTCTTCCAGTATTTGACCACCCTCTCAGTAAAGAAATGCTTCCTAATGTCCAGCCTAAACCTCCCCTGATGCAGCTTTGAACCATTCCCACACATCCTATCCCTGGATCCCAGGGAGAAGAGCTCAGCACCTCCCTCTCCACATCCCCTCCTCAGGAAGCTGTAGAGAGCAATGAGGTTGCCCCTCAGCCACCTTTTCTCCAAACTAGACAAGCCCAAAGTCCTCAGCCACTCCTCAGAGGACATGCCTTCCAGCCCTCTCACCAGCTTGGTTGCGCTCCTCTGGACACATTCAAGTACCTTAATATCCTTCTTAAATTGTGGGGCCCAGAACTGCAGACAGTACCCAAGGTGAGACCACACCAATGCTGAATACAGTGGGATAATCCCCTCTCATGATCACCTACTCATGCTGTGGTTGATGCCCCCCAGGATGGGGTTTGCCCTCTTGGCTGCCAGGGCACAACTCGTCTTGACCCTTCTGCCGACCAGCACACCCAGACTCCTTTCTGTGGGCCTGCTCTCCAGCCACTCCTCTCCCAATTTATACTTGTGCTCAGCATTACTCCATCCCAGGTGCAGAATCCAGCATTTGGACTTGTTAAATTTCATCCCATTAGTCATTGCCCAATGCTCCAATCTATCTAGATCCCTCTGCAAGGCAACCTGGTCCTCAAGAGAGTCAACAGCACCTCCCAGTTTGGTATCATCAGCAAACTTGCTAATGGTGCATTCAACTCCTGCATCCAGATCATTGATAAATATATTGAACAGAACTGGCCCTAGAATTGAACCCTGAGGAACACCGCTGGTGACCAGTCACCAGCCAGATGTAGCCCCATTCACTAGAACCCTTTGAGCTCTGCCTTTCAGCTGGTTCTTCACCCAGCACACTGTGAACCCAGTCATCCCACAGTTGGACAACTGGTACAGAAGATTGCTGTGACGGACACTATCAAAAGCCTTACTAAAATCCAGAAAAACTACATCCACCACCTTCTCTTCATCCACTGGGTGAGTAACCTTATCATAGACAGATATCAAATTAGTTAAACAGGACTTTCCCTTTGTGAACCTATGTTGACTGTGCTGTGTTGACCTCCTCCTTCCTAAATAAAGCACTACTTTTCTGAGAGATGTCTCAATCTCCCTCTACAGTACTTTTGTAAACACTTTTCAAGATACATGCCAGAACAATGTATACTTATTCTACTGTTCACTTGATAAACAGCTATGAAAAACATATGACAAGTCCTAAGCTTTGTCTCCAGTAGCATGGGAGCTATCAGAGTTTAATTAAAACTGGTGACTTTTTCCTCCTGAAATCTCTACCCTTTTATTCCCCAAGTCCTACTGTCTCTGTGACTTCGATGATTAAATCTTACCACAACTGAAGGGCAATCTCAGAGTAACCTCAGTCTATTTTCCTCACCTTAAGGGGAAAAAATCCTCCAATGCTAAACAAAAATATGCCAGTAAGCAATTATTTCTCAGAAACTATGAAGATTCTTGGATGCCTTTTACCATTACAGACCTTTTATCACATGACTTCAGGAAGAAGGCAAGCAATTTTATTCTACTGAAATCAAAAAGGTATATTCATATTGTACAATCTAAATCAAAATGATCTAAAAATCAAACACTAATTTCAAGGGATATTCTCAATATGTTCAACAAATATAACTATGTTAGACTGCTTTAATCATGAATAGAATATTTTCCAGGCAATGCCATTTCAGGAGCCAATTGATTGTAATTAGAAAAGGGCCATGAATGACTGCTTATACTAAGATTGGATTCTTAAGGTTATTAACATTTGAAAGGAAGAAAATGCAGATAAGAAAAGGACAAACAAAACCATGCTACTTATCATTTAAGCTTTGGGTTTTTTCTTTGTAAGACAGTCTAAAATGAAGAAGTATTAGCATACCATCAATCAGTGAACACATCAGAAGATAAAAGTGGATTTGCTAATCTCATTAACTCAACAAAATGCTATGGTACATGTACAATAGACTATATTTCTGTTAAAAAATGAATGCTTTTCTTCCAGTCAGATAATCAATAAAAATACAAATGGATTCAACAGCCAGTGTTCTACATAGCTTCTCATTAAACGTGGCACTACTTTATTGGTATCCACAAACAGAATCGAAGAGGCACAGCTTTGATAATTTTGAAAAGGCAGCATATTTCTGAAGGGCACTGTAGTTGTTCCCTAATGTCCTGTTGGCATTGATTTGAGTTCAGTGAAATCATTGGAGTCTCTCTCAAAAAAAGAAAAACTTGTGTGGAGTAGTTAGTGCCATGGTAATTCTCTAAGAAAATAAATTGGAATAAGGAAGAATCTCAAACTTTGAGGAGTCTGCCCTTAAAAGAGTAAACAAAGAAACACAGTATCTTTAATGTCTTTTCAGGTATCTTAGACACGTATTTTGAAATATCCACTTTTAAAAACAACAACAAAAAAATTAATCCCAAGAGCATTTTGACATAAGACTATAAATTTATGTGATTAATCACATATTTTGTTCTTTCCTTGCTGTATGCTAATTCTGCACCTTATTTTGCTCTTATTATGTATTGTCAGATATGTTCTTAAAAATCATATTGAGTGGAATAGGAAGTTTAAAAGCTTTTACTACATTTAATGGAACAATGATTTGTTTTCCAACTTAAATGCCTTATGGAAGCTTACATGTAATTAGGTATAAATAATCATTGATCAAATTCTCTTTTTGCAGTGTTGTGGTGGGTTAACAATGGCTGGCTGCCAGGTGCCCACCAAGCCGCTGTCACTCCCCCTCCTCTACAGGAGAGGGGGAGAAAATAAGATGAAAGAACTCAAGGATCAAGATAAGGACAGGGTGATTGCTTTCCAATTACTGCCATGGGCAAAACAGATTCAACTTGGGGAAGTTTAATTTATTACCAATTAATAACAAAGTAGGATAGTGAGAAATAAAAAAACGAAACTAAAAATACCTTCCCCTCCCCCTTCTTCCCAGTTTCAACTTCACTCCTTCACTCCTGACTCCTCTACCTTCTTTTGAGCGGCACAGGGGGATGGGGAATGGGGCTTGTGGTCAGTCAGTCCATAACAGCTCCTCCCTGCGCTCCCTCCTCCTCACACTATTCCCCAGCTGCAGCCTGGGGTCCCTCTCACAGGATACAGTCCTTCATGAACTGCTCCAGCATGGGTCCTTCCCATGGGTCACGGTCCTTCAGGCACAGATTGCTCCAGCGTGGATTTCCTATGGGCTGCGGCTACTGGCAGAAAACCTGCTCCTAGCTGGGCTCCTCTCCACAGGCCGCAGCTCCTGCAAGGAGCCTGCTCCCGCGTGTGCTCTCCGCAGGCTGCAGCTTCCTTCAGGCATGTCCACCTGCTCCAGCCTGGGGTTCTCTCTGGGCTGCAGGTGGATATCTGCTCCACCGTGGACCTCCCTGGGCTGCAGGGGGACAGCCTGCCTCACCGTGGTCTTCCCCACGGGCTGCAGGGGAATCTCTGCAGGCGCCTGGAGCACCTCCTCCCCTCCTTCTTCACTGACCTGGGGGTCTGCAGGGCTGTTTCTCTCACATTTTTCTCACTGCTCTCTCTTACACAGCTGCTGTGCAGCATTTTTACCCTTTCTTAAATACATTATCAGAGAGGAGTCACCAGCTTCACGGACAGGCTCAGCTTTGGCCCACGATGGGTCCATTTAGGAGCTGCCTCAGTCTGACATGGGGGCAACTTCTGGTGTCTTCTCACAGAGGCCCCTTCACTGTTACTAAAACCTTGCCACATAAATCAAATACAAGTGTCTCTACTGCAATAGTAATACATTTCTTTCTGGAGTAATTTGAACAGTGGATAAAACATAAGTTCGAGTCAACTTACCCCATTGTCTTAATTAAACAGATTTACGCTACCATTATTCTATTGTTGTCATCTCTTGTAAACTATTGTATCAATTCTTTTGGGGCTACATGAATTATCCAGTACAACCCTGGCTGTGCTGCAGTATAGTGAACAGTTCCCAAGTGCTCAAAATTTATATACTTCTCTATGGTTGATAAGAGCTGTTTCCAATACTGTCATTCATTACACTAATTAGCAATGGAAAGTCAAGAATACAAGAATGACACAACTTGATCAAAAACCATGGAAAAAACTTATCTAGTTTATTGCTAGTAAATTACAATTGTTTCAGAAAAACCCCATACTGCTGGTTTCTGTTCTGTTAATAAAAATACAGCCACTTTGTATAACTTATGAGTTACCATGTATAAGTTGAAGGAAAGTTTATATTATGTGGTGGGTTACTTTTTCTAGATCTTCAGACTTGTCTAGCAGTTTCATTCAACCCTGGCATAGGCATGCTAGATAAAATCTTATGTTTTTCTCTGCGCGTACATAACTACATATATTCTCTAATGAGAGATATGTCTAATGCTTATGAAATATGTATTTTATTCAAGGTGGAATAGATCCAGAAAGAACAGTTACCTTTATCCTGGTAAGTATTGCTTGGTAGCTGTGAGATAAAGGCACTCCACTAGAAGGTAGAAAAAAAAATTGGAGAGCGCTAGAACCAGTCTTCTCCTTGTGTTTTTGTTGTTGTTGTAGTTTGTTTGTCTTGCATCCTGGTTGACAACTTTAACTGCTGAGATTTGAAATAAAAGTAACTACATGTGATTTATGAACCTTACCTTTCATTTGTTTTTCTTTCTTTCAAGTGTCTCAAACTGCTGAGCTTTAAGATGAACAGAAAATATGTTCAATAACAATATGATTTGATTTTCTTCAATTTTTCTTTCTGGTAAGGGAAAATTACTTTTTTCTTTTTTTTTCACTTTGAAGTACTTTTTCCCCAGTTTTGCTGCCAAACTGAAAAATCAATTATCGCAATCCTTTTTTAATACCGCATGGAACAGCATAGGCCTCTGGATAGTTAAAGAAATCTATCCAAAATTACCATATAAGCATCTCAAAGATTAAGTTACATAGCACCTGGTTATCAAATACAGCCAAAACAAAACAACAGCAACAACAAAACATTAAAGGGTTGGGGTTTTTTTCATATGTATTCTCTTTTAGGGTGTTAAGCAACTTTATTTATTTTATTTTTAATAAGCATTGTAATTGTGAACTCTGTTCTTCTTGCTCCTCTTCATCACTTTCTGCCTTTGATCTTTTTCTCAGCTTGTTACCATGTAGATAGAGAACTTGAGCTTTTTGAGCTTTTTGCTTCTCACTACAAAATTATTCTACTTGTGCTTTTGCCTTGCTTGTAAAAAATCTTTGCAGTCTCTGCAATCAAATTTTAAGGTATTGATCTTAAAAAATTTTAAAATTCTGCAAAGAATTGTATTCCTGCACAGTAAAGTTAAAAACTATTGCTGTGTGTAACAAAATTGTATTTTTACTGTACATTAACTTATACTATATCTCCTTTATGGTCAGCTATGTACCATGTACGGGTATATATTTTAACTGTCTTGGTTTATTTCTGATGAATCAAGTTTTGGAACCCTTTTCTATCTGTACGAGGTAGCTCAGGAATATCAACTTATGAAACTCTAGATATGCTCTATGTAACAGTGGAGGTAATAATGTTACACAGTTCTGTTTTCTTTTTAAATTTTTTATCTCTAGTTTTTAATTTTTCTTCAATTTTTAATGTAATTTTTTAAAATCTAATTTTAGAGGTGGGGTTTTTTTCAAAATATTCTGAAAGTACAAAGATGCTCACAGTAGTTTTATCAATGCTACAGGAAGATGCACTTTGTCCAGCCCAAAGAAGCCTAAGATGCAATTTACTGTCATCAGCAAGGAGTATCTGGAACTTCTTTTTTAGAAATATTAGATATCACTTGCACATTCTTCCATCAAAAGGCACGGTGTCAACCTTTTAGTTTTGCTGCACTGTGGTTCACATACTGACTTTGCTTTACCTCATTATTCAAACCTTGTATCATGTAATATGCAACCAGCAGCACTAACTTAGAAAATACTGAATATGAAAGAAGCTTAGTGTTAGGGATGTAGTAAAGGAAAACATGAAATCTTTAAACTTATTGTAAATTTCTAGGGTCAAAATTTGGTAGTTTGTTCACCATGATCAGAATACACCTCTATATTAATTTGAAAAAAATGAAGCACAAGTTAAGGTGGAAGCATGGAAAGGTTAATAAAAATGCTTAATTTTTTGTTAGCTCTATAAATCTGCTATTGCTGCTTTTCTTCATCTGTGTTTGTCACAGACACACTTTTTTGCATATTTTGGGGTAAAAGGAAAAACCCAATTGTTAAAATGTATGAGAAAATGCAGGAGTGTTTTTGGAACATAAACAGGACTCTCTTCAATGAGAATGAGGACTAGACATTTAACTTGGCAGGTTTGAGGTAGCTGGGACCTAAAAGCTGAAAATCACCATGATCCTCAATGATAATGGATTAAATGTTCCATTTTTATTAATTCAAGCCATTAAAATTCTCGCAGTTTGCATCAATCTGCTTTCCAATCTACAACAAAGGGAAAATAGAAAATATTTTTTAACTATATGTTGGATGAGAGTCTTTTAATGGACTCAGGGAAAAAGGGAGCTTTATGAGTTGGATGGCTATTGGAAATCTTGCATATCTTAAATTTTTTAAAAAACATATGTGGTTGAAAAATATAACCAGAATCTATAAATGTGACTGCTCTGTAGTTCTTTATCTTAGTCTGAAAATGCTGCCCATAGAGCCAAAACCATGTTATGAAGGAAACTCCACTTTCACAGTCCTTTTTAATTGAAGATCACCCTAGACTTTTCAGGGAAAAAAGTTCAAAGATAATCAGATATAACACTGACACAAAAGTCATAATTAAGGTATATTTTAGTTATGACTTTTCTTTCCATTCTTTCATTTGTTCACCTTGTTTGCATATATGGAAGCATGAACTTCATGCTTCAGTCGTCCCAACCATCTCAGTAAGATGAAGTTTAATCCTTCAAAACTTAGAATTGTAGTTTGCCTTTGTATCCACATAGGGGATAGGGAAGTCAGATTCAGTTTTCCATGTGTTATGTTCTAGAAACGAAGTTTTCCTGTGTCTGCATTGTATTATTAGGTATTTATCTGCAAACTAATCTGAGTCATGCAGAAAGAGCTTCTTTTGTGTTTAAAGTCAATATCATTCACGCTTTCTGTTCTAAATGTTTCAATATTTTGCTTTTTAGAAAAAACAAATTTTAGAAACAAATTTGTTTTAGAAAACAAATAATAAATTCATGTAAGTGACGATGTGTAGCTCAGTTCCACCTGTAATACCAGACAACTTTCTTTTTCTTCATAGCACTAGGAACTACATTATTAAAAAGCAAAAAATAACTATAATTACAGCTAGCAAGACTTTGCATGTTGCAATTAGACGGCAAGAAATATGTTTCAAATTCTTAGAGTATTCACATTCTGAAAGAGAGAGAAAAATTCAGGATGGTAGAGAAAAAAAATCAACTCCTGGCTAAGTCAGTTACATTTTCTTATATCTCTACGTATGTTGGTTTCTAAACATGAACATTGGGGAAGGTGTAAGGGTCACATGAAAAAGGCTGACTAAAGAATACTGTCACTATGATGTGAAAAAAGACTTTTACTGTTACAGGTATCACTCTCCTGAAGCTGATCCTAAAGGGAAAAAAAAATGCTTCATTTTGCTTTAGAACTAATGCACAGTATAACTCAAAGTCCTCTTTAATTGCCATTTCTTCAAGCCTGTCTTCCCATAGTAAAGCATTTCACCCATAGGAGAAGATAAATTTGGCTGCTGAAGTTTTAACCATTTTCTTTAGACAGTGCCCTGTGGCAGAGACAAGGAAAGGGAAGCCTAATTTTTTACTCCTAACTAATTTTCAGACAGGAAAAAGTAGATGTTACAGCTTAAAATATGGTCTTTTCTTGCTAAATATTTTTATTTTTACAGCACAATTTGCTGAAGCACTGTTGAGTGGGTATATTTCATTGAGTTGGCCAAAAGTAAACTGGCCCTATAATATGTTAAAATGAAAGATTCTTCTTAAGGTAAATTTCTAATTAAGCCTTGATGCAATAACCATCTAAGCTATTAGTTTAAGCCTATCAAACTAATGCAATGTATTGATTTTGAGGCTGTATAAGATATGTACAGCATGGTCATATATTATGAAAGCTTTTGTGCATTTAGCAAAAACAAACCAGAAAATCTTGGAGTTTTAATATGAAAATACTCCACTGATTGTTAGTTAATGCACTTCTTATTCAAGCTAGAAAAAGTATAACACAAAAGGGAAAGCTTTATGCCCAAGAGAAAATGATATGGCAGATATTTTTTGCTGAATGGGAATATCATATTGTTTAATTCACTGTTTGCATTGCTTTCTTAAGCTAGAAATTCCATATTCTCTGTCCTAAACATTTAGATTTAGGACTATTATTGACTTAACCCTTTCACTGAAAATTATTTTTATAATATATTTATATTGAATTTAAAAAGCAAGTGTGTGTTGTTGCATGCAAATACAGAAGATCATAAGAAAGTGATACGGGAATGCAATCTTCTTCTGACACCTATTAAAACCACCAGGCCGAAGGCATGACACTAAGAAAGAAGACAAGTTCTAAAGAGAGAATAATCTGTTAACTCATGGGTCACAGCACTGTAACATTTCAGGCCAGAATAACAGGTTTTTTAGTGAGTAAGAAAGGATTAAGGGCTTGCTAGAAACACAGATATATTTGAAATGTACAACACATTGGCTAACCTCCATTTCCAGCAACCAGCGTGTACCATGCAATCCTAGAGATTGAATACATTTAGCATAATTTAAGGAACTGATATCAAAAGCCTTGATGAACCACATAAGGTTAGATGGATACATCTGAATCTAAATGTCAAGAAAGATCTATACCTGTTATATTCACAAAACTCCTGTCAGTCTGACACATTTTTTCTTTACTACATACTTATCTTTAGGTTTGACATCAGTTAGCAAAACAGAATTAAACTACTATAGATTTGGTTACAAAGTTCTGTAGCAACATTTTCTAAAGATAAAAATATATGGAAACTAAGAGAACTACTTGAAGTACATGTTAATGTATCTTCCCTGGTGCTTATCACTCAAGGAAAATATTCAAGTGTCCTACTTTTCTTCCTCAAGTCACATGGATTTGAAGAAAAGTGACCAAAGTAGAGAAGAAGTTAGAGAACATGACCAAAGGATGAAGAGATAAGAGAAAGAGGTAGGAAACTAAAAATGGTTAATGCAGGTAAAAGCAAGTGTACAAAAGCAAGAACACAAATTTCACCCAAAGTATACTATTCTTTATGATCAGGGCTTGCAATAACTAAAATATAGTCTTTAAATATAAGAGCTATAAGAGAATTATAAATACATATATAGTAACATAAGCAAATATGCTAAGAAAATTGCCCATAAAATGATCAAAGCAGAAGCATAATAGCCCTTTCATCCTTACATTACACAGTATATTGGGACTTATTAGGTTAAATCTTCTTCCAACAGTTTTCAAATGTTGTGTGGCAGAATGCATGAACTTTAGGAAGAGAGTGAGTCATATGGACACATTTCCACAATTCCGTACTTTACATAGTTAGCCTGTTTACCACAAGTCTAACAAGAAAGATAATCCTTTCTAAGGGATATAATTGAAGTTCAATTAAAAATATAATTTCTCATGGTTTTGTTATTCAACATTTGAAAATAATAGCTACTATGGATAGATGGTCTGGTTTTTTCAGGATTTGTTTTAAAAAATATCACTCTTCTCCTTTTGATTTTTTTGTTTGTTTGTAATTGTGGGGTTTTGACTACATTTTCCACTTTCAGAAGTGACAATATAGGAATAGGCTGAGTGTATTTTCTCAGACCTGATTAGGGTAATGAAAAGTAAAGTATGACTGGATTGATATTTTTTTCTACAAGTTCACCCTCTAAAGCCCATCAAAATCATCTTTGCTGACAAGGATTTTTACTGGAAAAAAAAATCTTACTGCTATTTGAATAGTAAAAGTGGCTGAAAGATGAATTTAAACTAATTCTAATAATCAGATGTTTTTAAGTTTATCAGGTGCATAACTACTAAACTCATAAATGTTTCCAGTGAAATGTATGTTTTTGAAAAGTTTTTTTTCTTTAATAATTGTTACTAGTTTATGATAATGTCAAATGAGATTGAAAACCTCTTATTAATAGATTTCCTCTAGTACTGGTCTTGTGCTCTATCTTGTTTTATAGGTTTGTTAATGGTTTTGGCATGAAACCTAGGCTATGCTTATAAAAGTGCTGACAAAACAAAGACAGTATTTTCTGAACGAAACAGAACTGGCATATCATATAGACATGAAATAGAACCAAACAACACAGTGACTTTAAGTAAGACAAATGGAAAGAACTGCAGCAGTACAAAATCCAAATTTGTGTAATTAGAAACTAATCATGTTTCTCCTAAATCTTGGGACATATTTAGTCTAAAATGAGAAGGGCAAGGAAGCCACCAGCAGGTTTCAGAAGCACTTTGCTGTTAGCAGAGGAAGTAGTAATGTGAGGCACTGGAGAACACCGTATCTGGAAAGCTACATATAATTCTGGTTGCCAATGTTCAGGAAAATAGAATTCACATTGGAACAGTTGCAGTCAAGGGCTACTAGGATGGGTATAGAGAGAAAGAACCTTTCATTTGACTGGTAGAGCTTGTCTTCTTTTATTTTACTAAAGAAAGCCCAGGAGGACACAGAAGCACAGGGCATGTGGGAGCAAGCAACTATATAGGCCACACAGCAATGGCAGCATCATACCATACGATCATAAATTGACTACAAAAGATTTATCTTCACAACCAGAACAAAAAATTTATCTTCACAACTTGAACAAAGTCCCTACCCTTTCTTTTGAGGTCATGATATGTTACAAGGTGAGTGATGCAATGATTTCATTAAAATTAAAAATAATTTAAATTGAAATGTAAGTATTATATACTACATGGTATTAGAACAGGGATGGAAATGTGGACCGCAGGAGCCTCTGGAGTCTAATGTGTGAGCTTAGCCTGATGTATTAGGAATGATAGAAAGGGATTGAATGACTGCGGTTATCCATCCGCCGGGCCGCATGTAACAGTGTGCTCCCGCTGCAATAATATAATGCAAGCATCGATCACGCTGTTCCAAGATGCCTATTCTCCAAGGTATTTAAGAAATATTGTATCTAAACTTGTAGGAATAATGATAATAGCAAATTATATCCAAGCGAGAGGGAAGTGTGGTACTACAGGCCACACTACAGGTTAACTAAAAGGAGCCTGTGACTACAGTCTCTGAAATCCTGCGCCCTTTGGGAGGTAAGAAGTAAGTTCTTTGCCTGAGTTTGTAGACTGCATGAAAAAGTTTTCTGAGATGTTTGAAATGCCTCTGAATCTCAGATGAGGACTAATCACCAGACCCAGCAAACAATTGGCTCTGCCACCGCCAGCTCAGCCCGTGGTTGTTGACCCCGAGTCGATCAGCACTGGCGACGGCGCGTTGTACCACCCCTGTGCCCTGGCTTCAAGGTGAGCTCTGGAGGGATCCTTCCATTTCACAGAGGCAGGAGAGGCTTGCTGCCTGTCACAACAGCAGAATGAACTTCATGAGATTGCAGAGGCCTTTCTCAATTGTTAAAGAGGAGAAGGTTGATGACCTATATATTATGGTGTTTCTATGCTTTGAAATAACCCACAGATTCAGACTTAACTGTCTCCACAACACTCACTCTCCGTTGACAAGCATTGTCATAGCATTCAAATGCATATTATTCAAATATGGTTTTAAGTGACTAGAAACACCAGAGGCCTGAATTCTGTCCCTCCAACAACAGTATAGGGCTGGCTATGGGAAAGAGTTGCCTTAACAATTTTTATCTTCTGTGTCTGTATTCCACAGGTGTAAAGTACCGTCAACTCTATCTTGCCCAACGGCAAATTGACATTTTGCTTAGACAACAGCAGGAGAATTGATCTCTATGTGGGAACAACAGCTAAAACAGTTGGTGCTCTCTGGGAGTTGTTCAACATATGCTTATTCATTGAAATGTTCTGCATGTTACCAACATAATAGGGGCTGGACCCCAGCCATCCACAAAGTAGATGACAGCCATAAGCACCAGGCCCTGCACTATATTCTCAGTACGGGCTTTTCTCAGGACACTTTCTGTTCCCCCCACTTCCCAGAAAAGTACTTGTTTTCTAAACTTAAATTTTTTTATGGAATAGAATTCCCCTTTTCTGGCCAAATCTAGCAATTATTCATATCATCTTCACTTTTAATGAAGAATTAGTCTGCTTTTTGGCACAGTGTTCCTTTCTTAATTGGCAAACAGGAATTTATCACCATGGAATAAATTATTGCATAACATTTTAAAGCATCATTAATACAAATACATATCCTTTCTTTTTGACACCAGTGTCACTGCTCAATTCAAAATCTAAATTAATTTTCACACTTGTATTTCTTCAAACATTATCCTTTTCATCCAGTACTCCTCCTCCTTCTACAATAATACATTCACTTTACATGTTAGAGAAGTGCAGCCTGATCCATGTATCTTTTCAAAGCTCCACAGCTTTATAAAAATCCTCAGAAAAACTAATTTTTTCCCAAATTATCTTTAAGTGACAGCATTTTTGTAACTATGAGCACATTTTATTTTCAGTTTATGGATCTGTAACATGTAGCTACCAAGAGTTGTTTTAAAAGTAGTGGGACATGGCATTGAGGCTGGAAATTCTTATGCTGGCTGCAAAACATCCATGAAATCATAGATGGTTATATTTTCACTAATCAATTAGAAACTTGAAAGAAAGGCTTTATTAGCATTTGAGGAGCCAACAGATCTCTTCTCTGTAAAGATCATCTGGTGGTCCCTGGGGCTGAGTATAGTGGCAAATAAAGGTTGTGAAGAACTGTTCACTAGCTCTGAGATCAAAATGACACTGCCTAGCTCACATTCACATGCCTGTACTCTTCTCCCCCAAAAGAAGTGGGCAACATCAAAACTGCTTGTGTGGCATGGTCCTTGTCATGTGCTATTTGAGCCATTTGAGCTATTGATCTGTTTGGGCAGAATGCCACCTAACCATGGCCAGAGCTGTAGGAAGGACCATGGCAAAGACTGAGCATGCAGTCGTAACAGCCTATAACCATGATACAGTTACAGACCATAATTGTGGTACCATGTCAAACCTGACCCTCCTTTATTTATTTGTACAGACAGGACCTATGAAACCTGTGAGAGAGTAAAAGAGAGGTGTTTGACACCTGTGGAATATTAATAGGACATAGTCTGATGGAAAGATTATAATATGCTATGAAATTAATTTTTTTGGTTGTTGTTTCTATGAAAGCTATGCATTTTTAAATCCTAGACATCTTTTGATGGATTCTGAGAAGTGTGCTTTTGTTAACTATTCAGGCTCCCTTTTAAGGAAGCCCCATCATTTGAGATACTTAAACTCATGAGTAAGTCCCAGAGAAGTACAGGTGGAGTACAGTCCCCACGTACCTGGGCCACATAGGTAAGTGTTTCCTACAACAGGATTGCCATGCATTATCAGTCCTGCTTTGATTTCCAGCTGTAAGCTCCCCTTTCTTTGTATTTAGCAACTTTTTTTAAAGCGGGCATGCTTTACGACTTGCTTACAGATTGATACAGCAGGAGTAAATTGTACTCCAGAAAGATATAAATAGTAGTCTCAAGTCAGTGTTAAAAGCCTGTTTTAACCTTTGAAACCAGTGGGAATTCAGGGAATAGAATGGGAGTCATGGATGCAGAAAGTAGACATTACCATAAATCACATATAGTAGAGGTGTAATAGAGTGAGTAAGAATATATCTCAGGTCCAAATCAATACTGGCAAACTAGCCACAAAATACTTTTTACTCAATACTGTGTAGTTAAAGTTTTGAATTGACTTTAAGTTCATAAAGTTATTCCTTGTGGAAATAATGACTTATTAGTCAGATTTTACCTTTATTAATATGTGTACAGAAAGTGCAAATGATCATTGAAGAAACTTACTTACTTTTTTATGTTTTCATTCACAGTGAATAAAGATTTGCCAAGTCCATATCTTGTAAAACTTAATACCTTGAATCCAGCTGGCACATCAAAAAAAGCTGCAGCCTATCAGGGTTTGGAACATGACCAAGAAAACACGAAGTACTGCAGTGTAAGGAAAACATTGCTTACTTTTTAAAAAACATGGGTGCTTAAGCAAAATGTGTTTGGGTTTTTTTTAAACAACAATCCAGAGAGGCACTTCAAGAGACAGCCACAATCTGAGCCCTAAATCATCATGTGTGATTTCCTCAAAGTTCAAGGAAAGGGAAAAGAAGTATTTTTGTTCTAGATTCATGGCCAATGCAAAATCACTATAGAGAATTTTTTTTCTTCCAGCTTTCTTTGGACTCAATTTAGCCCTTATTGTGACATTACAATACTTGAAAATCTCTATGAGTAAGTAGCCATAACATTTTTCTCAATACATTAATGTCTTGTGTCAGTGCTGAAGCGTGTTCTAAAATCTTTTTCTCTTTCAATCCAGAATTACTCTTTTTTGTTATAGGACCACTTTTTTACCATTTAAATAATATGCTATTAAATACTTTGGTGGTATGTCAGAGTTCATTATGTATGATGGGCAAACCCAGAAAACCTTTTCAGTCTGAGTCCCAGATAATAGTGATAATTTGTTATATCTGTTGTTTTGTACCTGAAACATTGCAGAATTATGACCTCCTATGCAAGTCTGGTATCATCAAGGTCCAGTGGGAGATTCAGTCAAGTTTTTATTTTTGGCAGCTAATGCACTTACAGGTATCAAATTGGCAGTAGCATAAACTAAAGGGAAAACTATTTTCTCCTGTTATTCCTCAATATATAACTTGGAAAAAAACCTTATCAGATGGAACTGTAGTTCTTTTCAGAACTATTCTATATAAATTCTGAAATACTCTGATTTGTCATATACTGAATCCTTTTCAGCTTTCTCTGCAGCTATGAAATACTTTGTTATTTTACTTGAATTATCCATAAAGTTATATTAAAAAAATCTGAACTTTTGGCTTTGCTTTCTCTTAGCATGAAAAAAATTCCTTCTACTTCTCCCTCTTCATGATGAAAATAATCCTTTTATTACACATAGGATAATTTAATCTCATATATATCATAGCAGGTGTCTTTAAAATGAAGTATGAACCACTCTATGAAAATACAGTGCTGTGTAAATGTAACAATGCTAGGGTTTTTAACATCTTCTTGGTGTCTTTTTTCCTTAAATTATCTCTGTGTAATATAAAACCTAAAAATCTTTAGTTTATATAACCCAAAACTATTATATTTGTTTTAGATGCAAATGCTATAGTGCAGATCATTTGAACTGGTCAGCCTCAGCATAATTTCTCTCATGCAGCCTCTTAGAAATCTCAAAAAGTCAGAGGAAAACCAAGAGCCATAGATAAGGTACAGTTGACCTCCAGGATCTCTCTGGGCATCTGAGACTTAAAGGGCAGAATATAAAACTTATGATGGATAGGGAACATAATCAGCAAAGTCCATGTCAGGGTTCTCCTTTCTCAAAAACCTTCTTTAGCTTGACATGAATCGTCCAAGTCAGGATATTTTGCATAAATAATTTTTTTTTTTTTAGTACTTGGTGAAGATGTGTTTATTACTCAGAACTCTCTGCTTTTGAAATCCAGATGATTACTCCTTGCTTATAAAAATGAAAAATTGTGCAGAGTACATATACTTTAAAAGTTAAAATTATATGCTTAAAAATATTATGGCAGTTCTGATGTTAAAAAACAACTTTTTTTGTTTGATTTGGTGATAATTAGAAATGTTTGTGGCTTATATTGCCATTTCTGAAGAGTTTTTCTTTTAATTTATCCTTTTTTTTCTAATTTAATTCCAAAATTAAAATTTTCACCTGGTTTTAGACTCACTTATTACATTTTTATGTCTGCTTTGCAATTCTAGTTTTTCTGGTTTATCGTTAAGTGCTTGTGAGGGGAAATGAGATCACTTCATCTGTTTCCTCTCATTTGATGTAATGGGTAGACATGTCCTGGCTAAATTGGGCAAGAGTCTTCCTTTAACAGAAAAGATGGGAAAAAATATCTGACTACCACTAAAAACAGAATCAGAAATATATGTATTCCTCTACATTTGTTTAGCAGAAGAAAACCTGAGGTTGAATAATTCTTAAAAAGGATTAAAGACACATTTGCTGAAAGGAAATGAGTGACTTGACTTATGGACTGAGCAGCCTACAAATATTAACATGCCTTAGTGATTCCAACTGCATTTTAGGCAAATTATATCTAATAATCACTTCATAACCTTATCTTTCAGGAATCATTGATAGCATATCCTCCAGAAAATCTGCCAAACTAGTTGAGAACAAAGGTGTACCTAGGGGACAGCTCGGCAGTATTTTGAGACCAAGGTTATCATCGTCTACAGGGAGAGAGAGCCTGCAAACCCACTTTCCCGAGCACAGGACCTCTGAATTCCTAAGGATGGCTTCTAGCCTGACACACACCGTAACATGCCTGAACATGGTTTTCTGCACATTTGGGTAGCCTGTAGGGTGTTTATTACAGCCACATGGTGAGGATGCAGATATGGTGTGCTTCACAGCATCTTTCAGGTATACACTCTCTCGGTCGCTGATAAATAGTCAAAAAAAAGCATCTCCCTAAATATAACAGGGCAGGGGCCACTTGCACAGGGGTTTGAGGCCAGATAGGATGGCATCACTTGCAGGCAGGTGCCTACACTCTCTTCCCCTCAGAGCTGCATTCAGCCTCCCTGCGGCTGGGGCCAGGGCAATGCCTGGGGGTACCCTGGGCATCCCCCTGGCCAAGCCTTCACGGGCAGCATGCTGAACACAGCAATAGGGAAGTGCCAGTAATCCTACACACTTACCTGTTTTATTTAACGGTAAAACCCTAAATCAGGGAGAATGACAGTATTACATCTTTTTCACCTCCTATTAGAGTTCAGTGTTCCCCTGATAGGAGATCAGTCTCTCCAGAGAGAAGGAGCTGATCCTAGATTGATTTCTGAAATACTCTCAAGCTTCTAGGATTTAAGAGGAGATGGAAAATTGATTTGTGTTTCACATGCTACATTCATTTGTGGAACATATCTTCAGCTGCAGTAATCTAGTATTTCTCCATTACAGTAATGTGTATGAAGCCTGATTTACATTAGGCTTTTGTAATATAATTCTCTTAACTCCCAAGACCACAGGAGACATATTGATATTCCTCACTTACTTTTGGCGTGAACATGAGATGCTCGAAGCCTGTTTCTTAAGTCAGAACTTAATGCTTCCCTCTCTGCCCTGTGAATGACCTCTTTTCTGAATATCCCAATGAAGAGGGATAGCATTTTCAAGGCAGGAAGCAGGAGGCATTGCTCTATTCCACTGTCTCTGCTACATGAATTAAATATGATTAAACTGATGGCAAGGTTTCACTGTTAAAATGATCATTCCTGAGAGAAACAGAATAATGACAGTTTCTTTTAGCAGCTATTCAGGTGAAGTCTGTATATTCAGGAAACACCTTGTAGACTGCATAAGGCCAATATTTGTAGTATTTGTCAGCCAACTATTTGGTTTAACTTCCCCTGGTAAGCATCACTGTATTGTTTCTTCAAAAGATTTTAAAAATTGTACTAATTGTGAAGACTGCTTCATTCCCTTGAAACTATTAAAACGATCAAATCGATTTTATTTATAACCCTGACCTTTCTCAAGTGTGTTATGCCAGGTCTATTCCAGGTCATTTGTTTAGTTAAGTCATGGTCTTGCTTGTTTCTGTTATGTTTATAAAACAATGTACAATTAAATTTTGTTAGGCCAAGTAATCTGAACAATCTGAATTCCACAGTTCTAAAATTCACTGAACAACAGGAGGTTAGGAGATGATACAAAAATTAGACCTTGTTCAGTGTCAGGAGGGTATGAATTCACATATGGATTCCCATTTATGACAACTGACTTTCTGCAGCATGAAATCTATGTCTCAGTACAAAAATTATGACATATTGCTTTCATACAGTCTCTTAAAAATGAATGAGAATCTGCAGATAATTCTCCTAAGATTTCACCTTCTTTATTGGCATAAACAATTAGGAACAGTTTATATCCTGCTACCTCTATTTCAATGGCTTAAAAAATGCAGTAAAGTGTAGAGTCGGGTTTTTTTCTAGCATGCAATAAATATCTGCTTGATTGAGAAGTACCATTTTTAGAAAATCTTACCTTTTTTTTCCTTTTCATCAAAGAACAAAGGAACAAAGATTGTACTATTTTGTATTGCTTCTCGAAAATACTGCATACAAAATGTTTTTCCCCTTGAGATCTTAAGATGCCAACACAGAGATACCAAGCAAACTTGCATTATCTGTCTTTAGTAAAGAGCTTAGTTATTACCTGAGTTCCTAAAAATTCTCTTGAGGTTTCCTAAGGACATGATGTGATGACTAGTAACTGAAGAATGACTAAACACTGTAGGAGTTGGTCTTTTAGAAACGTTTCTGTTGTATCCGATAGAAACCTCTAGACCACAAGATTTCTTGTGTATTATCATAATATTTATCCATTTTTCAGGCTTTCTGTGAACAGGTCATTTTGAGGACATACTTCTCTATGTGAATTTCATTCCAGTAGCATAAATGGGAAAAAGATCCAATATGTGGCAAGACATTTTCTCAGTATATTGAATAATTCAGTAATCAAACTGCTCTTTTGCTCTATTTCTGTACATCTTAAATCATGAAAAGAAATTCCAGGATCTGTTTTTTGCCTATCACTATTTATTTTACTTTTTTAAATAGAGTTATTTATCCAGATAAAGAAATACATCATCCTCCCTATTCACTTTGAGATTATAAGAGACTTCCTGAGCTGGCCTCAGCACTTTCACCTCTGGTTAAACAAAACATGTCTGCAAATCTAGGAAAAAAAAAAGCTTGAAAGCTGTAAGTACTGACACCAACAATTCATTAAGTAAAGCTGTAAAGAATACTAACATTATTGATACTTCCAGCAGCATTTCAAAAGAAAGAAGTTTTGAAAGTAATTCCTGAAGTTGGTGAATGCTAAGTATCCTCTGAGAATACCCATTGGACAGACATTCACACTAGAGATCCAGAGGAACGTCCTGTTTATGAACATGACCGGTCTGAAAATGAGGTTCTGTGTTTTTCAGTCTCTTTAAAAATGGGAGGTTAAGGAATATATACTGAGATGTGTAAATAACCTTTAGAGTTGTAATTAGGAAGCATGCAATTGAGATCTGCACCCATCATTTGTAGATGTGCTCATAAACTGCTATATATGCATTGCTAAATTGTAACAGGTACCTCCTTCCAGTTGCAGTTTGGTTTAAAGAAATTTAGTTTTAGATGAATTTTTAATTCTTCAAGAAATTGAATTTTATCCAATACATTTGCTATTGAAAACTATTTCCTGAATATTATTTCTGCAGATAATTGCATCCTTTATAACAGTATGGGATAAAGAAAAATCATCAGAGCAAAGGAAGACAACCACCTTGTGAATGAGGAAATATCACAGCCAAACCTTTTAGGCTCAAGCCCCTTCTTATGCCCCTATATATGTAAACAGCTGTCAGGAAAGGCAACCTCTTTCTCACTGTCCAACTAGGGGAAGAATCATCTCTCGACCTTCTATCTCTTTCACATCAGTTGACATCATTCTGCTTGCAGCATAAAGACAACGGTGACCACCAACACTCATTTACATCAGTGCTTGACGCTGTCTGCAACTGGTGGAAAACCAAAGAAAAACACTTTCTCTAGCTACTGGCAAAATAAGAAATTGGTCAAAGATTGAGGTCTTTGAGAAAGCCGTTGTATAAAAACATGGACTCCCATTAAGGGGGACAAAACAAAAATGATGCATGGATATTAGTGAGGAAAAGATGCTTTTGAATTTATGCACATTTACTTCTTGATATTCTGGATGTTATCTTTTGATTAGGCTTTGTAGAGTATGACAAAACAGATCCCTTCTCATTAATTTCCCTGATTAGAAACTAGATGGCCCAAAGCCAAGCCATGAGCAATTCATGAACATTTTCAGCCATTCTACAAATTTTAAGTAAGGTTTAAGCCTTTGGGAATTTTCTGAGTCTGCGGAATTACAGAAACAATATTTCTTAAATATCACTTAACCTCATCTCTTTCTTTTTGATCCAGATATTTTGACCATGTAATATCTGCTTACCTATTGCATAAACTTTCTACCTTTTCTTGGAATTAATATCATGAGTTAGGGGTATGTGAAACCTAAGAGGAGAATTTTCTAACTTAAGTCCTCTGAATCATCCTCTAGAAAGATGTCACTGGCCTGTTGGGTGTTTAATGTTAGATAGTCTGAATTCTGTTCTATGTTAAACATAGTGCCTACTCAGAGTAGTAAAAATTTACATCTGTGTTTTGCAATGAATGCACTGTCAAACCACTGAGTCTCTATCAGAATCTAGGCCTAAATTATGTTTTAATTCCATCAGGCCATCAGTTTATATCCTAGATATTGTAAGGTAGGACATTAGATTGCTATTGCTATTCCTTCCCTGAAAGAATGATCAATAGCAAACATGATGGATAGTGCTAGGCAGAGAAAGAGTGGTCCTGGTTGTGAAAGATGCTGATTACATTTTGCCCTGTGGGGCAAACTTCCATTTCACAAAAGTGCTAATACAAAACATCCCTTTCACTCAATCAGCACTTATTTGAAGACTTCTGATCTCTGACTTTCAGCTCTCAAAAATGCGGCACAGAAACTCTCCAGTTATCTCACTGTCAGAAACCTAATTTTTCTGGCTTCAAAGCTGTTTAGAGCAATGCTGTGTTGAAGAAGGCTACTCTTACATCACCTGAGCCATTATCCCAACTCAGTCTCATAAAGAAATTCCCCTGCTTTTTCTTCAGCTAGCTATTTCTCTGCTCTTTACTTTTCCCTTTTCTCTAGCTCAACCTAGGGACCATGTACGGTTCCCTAATCTTCATCCTCTTTGTCTAAATAATGTTATGTATCGCTGTTAACTAAGATGTACTTTGGAGTACTCTATAGCATTATTTATTAAATTACTGTGGTTATTACTTCATATTGCCATCAAAAAAGGAATTATGCCTGTGACCACTCTCTCCCAAATATTTCTGTACCACCATGAAATATCTGAGAATAAAATTACTTTTTCTTCTTTTGTGTCAGAATGAATCTCATGTACTCTTAGGAAAACTTTCTCCATTTCAGGAAAGTCATTCATGGTTCACTGCCCTAACATTATTCAACGTGCATTGAACGCTGTTTCAAAGGGATGAAGTGACAAATATATGTGAAAAAATGTATTGTGTTTTTACCTGAAACACAGCATCTTCTTACAGTCTTCCTCCATGCTTTCTAAATCAGAAATTGGGTAGGAGGGAACTGGGTCAAAATTGAACTTAACAAAAACAAGCAAGAAAATAAGCAAAAAATTGAAAAAGAAATATTTTAGACCTGAACAGTGGTTTTGATAATTTAGAAACCTTTATTTATTCATTTATTTATCATATTCTTACTTACAGATATATATTTATAAAAATACTCATAGTGAGGTGGTGGTAGAGATCTCTTTAAAAAAAAAAAAGAAACTTTAAAAAGCTTGTAGAACTGAAGCATCATATTGTTATGTTGTTTAATAATTAACATTTAAGAATTCAGCTGTCTTACTTCATCATGTCACAATTGCATCTTTAAAGATTTCTGCAGCTGACATTGTTTCTGACTGTAAGGAATGCAGATTAAAACATCAATATCTTTCAATGTTTCCAGGTGTATTTTTTATATAAACATCCTCTGAGTGTGATTAAGAAAAATAAACATTGTGGAGAGATGTTTCAGCATAGGATTTTTTTTTTTTTTTCTTTTTAAGTTTCTTAATGTTATAGTTGCATTGTTGGCTATCGTGAAGTTCCAGAAGGGGAATTTAACATATCGAGTACCCTATTTTATATGGTCCCTAGTTCATATATTTTATTCTGGCCAACAGCATAGACCAGACAGACATGTGATGAGGAATTAAACCTCTCATATTCAACATCTGTCTCCTCTAACTTCTTCCTTACAATCTGCTCCCATTCTCGCTTTCACCTGATGTCCTTACACATTTCCTTTCTGAAATTAGTGATTATTTCTCTCATCATTATACATATGGTTATGTCTTTTCATTTCACAGACAGTGAGAAAAAAAGTCAACCTTGCAGTCTGAATTCCCTTATCATTTCTAACCGTCAATTCTTCAGCTGAAAAAGACGACTGTTTAAAGCCCTGACATGACCATGTGAATTTTATACTGGGACCTTTGGAGGAAAAGTCACTGGTAAGTGACTCTCTGGGTTCTGTTGCTGCTTCTCAAAGTACTCTTGGTACCACACCAACAGTTCATAGTTGTGAGCGCTGGTTTTGGTCATACCTTGTATGGGTCTGCCATTTTGTCTTGGAACGTATCAGGCAACAGGAAAGTAAAATGCCATGTTGACAACAAAATGCTTACTTGACAAACAGCAGCAACGTGATCCAATGGATGGCGTTTCATGGGTTGTATACCACGCAGATATACCTTTGGTTCTCCTGATTTCCATCCCTTTCCTTCTTGCTTGAGCTCAGATAATGCTCTATCTTCAGAACTGGAAATCCTTTTACAACAAAGAGCTTGTAAACTGGGACTGTGCAGGCATAAAGTGTGAGAACGTCTCTGTAGAGTGCGGCATAGGACAACAATTCTGGCAAAGAAAAACTCATTGTGGTATTTTATAGCTGCTGGCAGTGAAATCACGATTGCCATTTTGAAAAGTGAAAAAAGAAAAGCAAAGCAAGTCTGACTTAAAATAGAGGATGTAAACAATGATGTAAACAGCAGAAACCATAGTGTTTCTCTGCAATTTTCTAGAACAGCTTCTTTTATAGTTTGCTAATGTGTCCAAGGAGATGTTATGAGCTTGGTTATTCATTCTGCTGCTGAAACAAGCAATTAGGTGAGGGGAAAATCTCATGGAGACAGAGCTTCCTTGAAGTCCTGCAGTCTAGATGCCAGGCAACTTCATGCTGAATCATACAGTCTAATTGGTGATCAATATTGCTGATGTACTCTCAGGCAGCAGATTCATCCTATGACAATTTTGTGGAAGTGTCAGGAAAATCTTGTACAGGACAAGGTAACAAAATTATCCATTTCCTAGATCCCATCATTATATCATGTATAACAGGTTTGACACCATCTTGGCAATAGTTACTACACAATTTGATCTAAGATGAACAGGGTCCCCTTTACAATTAGAATATCTAGAATGCATAGTGAATGTTTACTTTAACATGCCATTTAATGAGCACTCAATGGGCTATGAGCAAATAAGGAAAGCCTCATTTCTATGATACATTTAGACCCATTCCATAGTATTTATACCCAGAAAAAATACACCTAAGTTTAAACAATAGCCAAAAGTCAATATAATTTCCAAATATCATGAAAACATAAATTTCCTCAGATAAAAACTTAAAGAGAAGCATTAATAAAATAATTGTCTTTTTTAGCATATTCCTAACAGTAATCATCATTGTTATAGCACCTAAGACTTCCAGTTTATCTCTTTCATTTAAGGGTCTCAGAGCTCATTACTGGTTTAAGAGCCCAGACATCTTCATAAGGTGAACAAATGTTATCTTCATTTTGCAATACAAATATTGGCAGAAAATTATCTTCTAGGAAAGTCACTGAAAACTGTTTCAGGCTCTGTTCCTCCTCTTCCTATTTTATATTTCTGCATATTTTAACTATCCCAGCACTATTGCTTCAAAATTGGAAATGTTTTGGCCAGTCAGAGTTCAGGAATGCTGTTACATTTTTACCTGACTCACCGTTACAGCTCAGTATGTATGCTTATTTCTTAGTCACTCATTTTCTTGCACTTATGATAACACAGTTCTATCTTAGCAATTTAGCATAGTATGCAAATTCCCATACTCTGAATTGCAAGTAGCCATTATTAGCCAAGCAAAGTACAGGGATTTACATTAATCAATGTATTCCTCTTTCTTTTGCAGTTATCTAAATCTCATAGCTCTGGTTATCTAAGGGAAGAAAGAAAGACTTCTGAGTAAACTGAGCTGGAGTGAATTGAAGTTTTGAAATTACCATGTTTTTTATTGACCACGGTTTTGTGGACCATGTGGTCTCATAGCTTTCATCTTAAGATAAAAGATTACACAGGTGAGAAAAATTATTAACAGGTAAAGACTGTACAATAATCTGGGTAAAGGCACAATTGTATAAAGATTTGGAAGATAAAATGTGTTGTGTAAGTCTGTAATTCATCTTAGTCTGTTCTGTAAAGCAAACATTTTCTCCTAAATATACAGTTTGTTGATAACTATATCCTATGGAAATACTTGACATTTAGAATATAGAAAGATAAAATGTTCTCAGGCAAGCATAGCTACTTAAAGACACGATAATAATTATGGCATTAGAAACATAGGGCCAGTATTACAGGCTATCACCACTCTGTTGACTCGGAAAGAATGACAGCAGTTTACAGAGGGTCTAAAGAAAACTGTCCAAGATATGTAAGTGTCTTAGAAGCAAAATGTTGGAGAACTCCAGCTCTTAATTGTGTAGGCACATTTTCAGCCCTTTGGCCTATTTTTTCTGGGGGAAATTCAAGAATAAAAATGCACATTTGTTCTTAGATGATTCACCCTCCACTTCAGGAGCACTAAAGGTCATATAATTGAGAGAAAATATGTCACATAAAATAACAAGCACAGTTTTTCTTCATAAGGAGACAAATCCTCTCCTTTGCCTTGTCTTCAGAGGACCTGCAGTCTGGTGGCTGGGACACTCCTTGGGGAGGTGAGATACCCATGCCAGTGGGAGATTACTGCCAGTTTACGTCAAGAGTTGATTTGGCCATTAGGCTGCCAAAAGTCGTTTGGGTGTTAGCTATTGTGCCCTGTGTCCTTTGCTATGTTTAGTGTTCCCTCTCCTTTTCTCATACTGGGGTAGTCATACCTTGGGGATAGTAAGAATCACCCCCGGCAATACACTTTTATAACTCTTTGAGCCATATTTTCCTCCTGCTAAGCACGGAGAGTGCATGTGCTGTCATCAAGCCCATCATCATCTTACACAGTTGTACTTATGGGGGCGGGGGAGTCTGGTTATACCCAAAGTTAGAGAGGGGGGCATGAGGCAACTCAGGATGAGCATGAAAAACAGCATGGAGGAGAAAGACGATCCCAGCATCCCAACTGTCCTGTGATTTTGTCCATGAGATTAGTGGTGTGAGTCTATTATATAACTGTATGCTTCAGCCCTCTTTCTTATGATGAACGTGAACAACTGGGTTTTTCAGTCCTGAGAATCAGGTTTAGTAATTGCATTACAAAGTTCTTGCATTTGTGTGCCTGCACAGTAGCCCTCACTTGGGAATTTTCTGACTATGCCCAAGGTGGACAATTCAGGCTAAGCTGAAAAGAGGTACATAGGAGAAAACAGAAAAGTGAGTGATCTAGTTTTCTGTTTTCCATCATATTACAACTAAATATTTTAATCTTATTAGTATTGTCTTTATAATCAATGACATATACTGTTGTTTTGTGCAATATTTTTCCTTTAAGCCTTCTCTGTGTTACATACAGGCAAACACACACACACATCTACTGTAAAATTTTCTGTTGAAATTCCTATCAGCTGAAAAGCATTAGAGCTGCCTCTGTCTCAGGAATTAAGGGTCTGTGCAGGATAATTGTATACACTTCTGAGAAAACCTAGAATGAGTCTTTAGGACAACTTTCTAGCAGCTGTTTTGAAGCTATGCAAAGCAGCTAGAACAGGGACACAAAACTGTTCTCAGTGGTTTCAGTTTAATACACCATTCCCCAAATTAGGAGTTGTAAATACTTGTAATTGCCTGCAACTTTGCAGCAGCAGAAATAAAGCACTCATTAAACCTAGTCTTCCACTCCAGTTATCTTTGGTTTTTATTTTCCCTCAGGAATCCATTTTCTCTTCACTAATGCCAATAGTGCTAAATTTTTGCAAGACAATTGCTATATAAAATGTACATACATTTGATATTAATTTCCTAGATTCTCCACAAGCTATCAGGAGTGATATGAAAGTTATTGTCTATATTCCAATGGAAAGATAATTTTATAGTATTAATATTTATTAATGTGAAGCAATAGAGACTTAAATTTGGAACGGCTCATGCACATGTTTATGTTTTTGAAGTATGAGTAGATCCCTGGAACTCAAATATAAGCACATCCAGAAACATGGTAAGATTTTTTTCTAAAACTATTTGTTTAAGGCTCTGAAAATACAACAATGGAATTATACAAAGAATATGTCTCATAAAGAAACATATCCTTAACCTCAAATTTACAGATGTAGGAGTAGAACCACTTAACGATCTCTGGAGATCAACTGAGAAGGGCCTAAGGGAATAGCATATATTTTGTCAAAAGATGTTGGGCTTTAATCAATTCATGTATTTTAAATCCAGAACCCTATTTTGGCACCTCATCTATTTATATTTTATATATATGTACATATATATAAAATAGGTGCTTTAAAAAGTAATACAAAAGAACCAGCTTTATCATCAGACTGGTACCTAATGTTGGCCTGAAAGAAATACTGATCTACCAGTGTCTTGTACACAGGGAGGCACTTCTTTCCAACCTCTACTGACAATATCTTTAAAAAATTAAAGTCATTCTCACAGAGCTAGTGATGTTGCGGTCTCTTACTTTTCCTTCCATAAATTTACATATAAAAGTATTCAGTCAAGAGGCCTTGACGAGGACCTAGTACATATCTTTTACTTCCAAAGCATCCTAGCCCACACTTTGTGAGGAGTTTGCTCAGCTACATTGTTTTAGGGTGGTTTCGAGGATTCCTGAGAAGGCGAACACACACACACTGACTATAAGGCGAAAAGCAAGCATTTATTAACTACAGACATGTGTTATGCTAAGGGTATCTTGTAAAGCAAATTAACATACCGACCTGAGGATTGTGAGGAAGATGGACCATCTGTACATTCTTGTGCCGTCTTGTGCCGCAAGCTCAGCCCAGCAATCGGTAGGTGCCAGCTTTACGTGTGTCCCGATCCAATGTCGGGGAAGGTTTCGATATGATCCCAAGAGCGAGATTAAGACACAAACGAGGTCAAATGCCGTATAGTCAAAAGACCTTTTATTATCAAAAGTATCAAAAGTGGAAAATGGTGGCGATAGGATAGAATGGAAGAAAAGGTAGAAATTGAGCAAGCAGTCAGGATAGGATTGCTAGGATAGTCACCACCACGGATCCAGCGGCGTCCCATTGGTCCTCGATCTTCAATTCTTTGGTGGTGAAAAAAGGGCGCCACAGTTTGTCTCTACGGGTTTTTACTGGGCATATTTCAATGATGTCATGTTTTGTCTATCACACGACCTTCTCGTGATCGACACCAGATCAGCTCCAGCCCATTTCCTCCCCTGGATGCCTCAATGGCCTGGTAATTGTCCTTATGGACAGAGGAGTGTCCTGCTTAAACAGGCCATCTTAGAGACAAAGGGCTCAAGATAAGCAGTTCACAGTTCCCTGAGATGACAGCCCAGTCCCTCACACCTAACAATCTTTGAGGCAAATGGTTCAAGATAACAATTCAGTCTCTTACACCACCCCATGGCTCAAAGATTGTTTCAGAACCCATGGTGGTTTTGAGAAAAGATAGCTATATAGAAAAGCCAGAAAAGAGCATTTCATGCAATCTGTATTACTGGTGTGGCTCGGTGCACAGTGCGAATTTGTTTAACACCGTCAGGCGAAATAGTAGTTACAAATTGCATATTAGTTACAACACATTGAATCAATTGTATAAAGCATGGAATGATACATGGTAAAAAGAATAACATGGCAAATCCACACAACAAGTAAAATAGAATTCGCTTAACCCATGGACCACCAGGGAGCCAGGAAAACATATCAATGTCCCAGCCTTTCCATGTCTGGACAGGAACATGGGCCACCTTTCGTATTCCCACAGTAATTTGTTTAACAATTTTCCCACTGTCATCAATTTTTAAACAACAGTTAGAATCATTTAGTTTACCACAAACACCTCCTTCCTCGGCTAGCAGGTAATCGAGAACCATGCGATGTTGTAATATTGCTGTTCGCATTTGTGTAGCTTGATCCGCCAAAAGATCAAGGGCACGGGCTGTCTCATTAGTAATGATCTCTAGGACAGCTTGTAACCAGATGATGCAATTTAGGCTATAGATAGGTTCTCGAGCACTGCCAACCCACTCGTTGGGGTTCCAGGTGGCAGGTCCATAATGTTGGATGATACGTTGAGGCGTCCACTCATCTTTGCCCCAGGTTTGACCACTCCCACCTGCTATAGAGGTATCAATGGATCACCGATATCGATTGAGATCATCATATACCTTAACACCCAGTCCATCCCCTTCATCGTCTGGGAGCAGGAAAAACAAAGGGTGAATTACCCCCACATAACACACTCCAGTCCAATTTGCTGGTAGCAGTTTGTAGGCATGTTGGCCACACACCCAATAGTGACCCTTTAAGGCTCGTGCACCATTTTCAAACAAACCGGTAGGTGTCCGTGGTGATTGGAAATATGTTGAATTACCTACTCCTAGAGGATGATCTGACGGACAGGTCATCAACAACCTGTCCACAGTTTTTCCCACCTACTCTGTGGTGCCCCAACAGATAGGAAGTCCATCTGGACCTATGCTCAAATGTCCCTGACAGCAGTCTTTATTATCACTTGACCACCAAATTTGAGTCCCATCAGGGAGACGAGAATATGTTTTATCAGTGAGTCTGCATTTCCAGGCACCAGAACCACGGTGCCAAAAGCAGGTAACATTAAGATGGTTATTAGACTGATTAGTGAAAACCAAAAATGGGAAAACTGTTTCCTGTGCCCTGTTTGATTCACCCAGGCCCATCCAGACCAGCGAGGCACAAAATTTGGAGAACTGGAACTCAAGAGGCAACAATATGCCTGGTCATCCCCTTCTGGCTGTGACATAGCTGCCCTATGGTTTGAACAATCAATTGGTCTACAACCGTCAGTGAGTCAATGGTTGTCATAAGTATAGGTCCAGTTGCACTTGCTATTTCCCACGGGAATACCATCTTTCTGTGTTCGGTTCAGACAATATTCACCTTGGACTGGGTATTGTATTGTCCATGGCTGTGTGTCTTCACCCCAGTAAGAATCATTTTTGACCTCACTGTAATTACTCACTAACCATTTTGGGGAAATAGGGACAGCAGTCCACGGCCAGCTTTCCAAACCTAAGGGCCCACCACATACCCAACAATTAGATTAAAAGTGTTGGCCACTTGCTGGCCTAGAGCCAGAAATTCATTTTGCCACTCCAAGCCGAAAAGAGGGGCACAGGAGTTTCCCCAGATATTAAAGGCCGCAACAATAGTCAACCAAAACAACGTCTGCGGTGGTATAGCAAACATCCTATAAATATTAACAAAGCAATCACTGACAAAACTACACAAATGATTAACAGCTTCTCGTATTTCCTCAGGCACGCTCCAGAGTCCTCACCTGAAGGAGAAAAGAAAAAACAGACTCAGTTCGTTCTAAGGAACCGGAAGCAAATTGTTATTAGAAGGATGGAATAATCCACCTGGTATTGATTTTATGTTCCTTTCCATAAATATCTTTTGCTTTCCAAGCATATTTATTCATCGGTGTTTCCAGTACCCGAGGTACAGTTCCCACCGTGGGGAGTTCAACTAAGACTGGTTGGCCTGGAAAGTATGATGGATTTCTGGGATGATCCAGGTTATCTGGGGCTGGCATAATGGTTGGGGTCTTCGGGCAAAATGCTGTAATTTTGGGGCACCCATTCACTCCCCAACGACTGGTAATACTAGTCACTGCATCCCATAGCCGTTCATCCCATCCAGGCTTATGCGGCTTGAGGAAGCGTTTCAGCAAGCCATTTGCTTTTTCCACAATTCCGTTTGCCTGTGGATAATATGGAGTATGGCGTACCCACGAGGTCCCTTCCTGGGTTGCCCAATCTTGGACTATGTTAGCAGTAAAGTGGGAACCATTATCCGACTGAATCGACTGAGGTTTGGGGAAAGTGCCAAACCACTCTTTCAAAGCTTTCACTGTGTTTTCCCCAGTAGCTCTGGCAAAGGCTTCGGCCTGGACTAACCCTGACACTACCTCTACTCCAACTAATACATAATGCTTTCCTTCTGATTTTCGGAAGGGGCCAATGTAGTCCACTTGCCAAGCCTCCCACAACCCTTTCCCCTCCCTCGAGTGTAGGGGGTCACCTTCCAGGGGGTGTCTTTCCAAGCTGGTACAACATTGTTCACAGGCAGACACACAAGTTTTACATTCTTCCCTGGTAACTGGCCAGCCTTGAGCTTGGGCCTCACAATAGAGATCTTTGATCCCAGAATGTTTCCTTTTTACATGTAGCCATTCTAACAATTGCTCCCAGTCTTCTGCTATTAGGGTGTTCTGGAGGGGAGCTAATCGGGCCAATTCATCAGCTTTGCCATTCCACTGGCTAACAGGGGTGCTATCCTGTTGATGGGAAGCCACCCAGGCTACTGCAAATTTTCCTTGTCTAGCGATGGTTAGAATATCTTGCCACTTTTCTTTCTGCCATACAGTTATCCTATGGACCTCCGACCCATTTTGTTCCCGGAATGGAAGCCATTCAGTACAGCCTTTAAATACAGCATAGGAATCAGTATAGATATAGACAGGAGAGGTAGATTGAGCTTCATGCTGGAAAACACTCCATACTGCAACTAATTCCCCTACTTGAGCACTACCTTCCCCTTCAGTGATTATTTGTTTGTCCTCATCTACGCGGAGCGCTACAGCTTGATATTTCCAAGTTTTTCCTTCTCGTTTAGAGGAAGCATCAGTAAACCAAACATTCTGCAATTGTTCAGAAAATGGGGGGGCCACTTGTATTACAGCGGGAAGTTCAGGTGCTTCTCTATCTGGGCTTGTTTCCTCTTGAATGGTTAACATCTTTGCTGCCCCCTCAGACACAGTAAAAATGTCACAATAATGCTCTATCTGGGCATACCATTTCCGTACAGAGGTTCTCTGAGCCACCCCGTCAGGGGGTGGAGTTCCTGCTAAAACTGTCTTGGTTACTTTAAACGGGCCTCTGAGCACTATAGACTGCTGTCGAATAGTCCGTTCAGCCTCTCTCAAGGCTAAACTGACTACAAACAAACCTTTCTCCCAAGCAGTATATCTTTTTTCTGCATCCTTAAAACTGCAAGAATAGAACCCAATGGGTTGAGTAGGTCCTTCAGGGCCCTTTTGCCATAAATGTATTGATAACCCACTTTTGGCAAATCCCCATTCAATGTGGACAGGGTCTGTGGGATGAATAGGACCAAGAGCTTGATGGGCAGTTGCTTCAAAAATTAGCAATTGCAATGCCTCTTCGTGGGGCTTAGTCCATTCCCACTGAGCCCCTTTTCGCAACAAGTCATACAGGGGTCTTGCAATAATTGAAAAATCAGGGATATGTTTTCTCCAAAACACAAGTAATCCTAGTACGTGCTGCAAATCCTTTTTTGATTCTGGCATTTTAATCTGATCCAATGAGGAAAGGGTGTTGGGGGGGATACATGTCATTCCTCCCTTCCACCAAATTCCTAAAAACTTCACTTCGCTTGAGGGTGTGTGTATTTTCTCTGGTGGAATTTTCAGCCCCAAGCTTTCCAAGTGAGAAATTATATTATCCTGAGTTTTCTGAACTTTTTCTGTTTCATCCCCACCTACAAGAATGTCATCAATGTACTGATAAACACTGACCCCCTCCTCTGAATTACTTCTAGCTCCTGTGCTAACGCATGATGAGCTAGAGTGGGGGAATGCTTGTACCCTTGTGGGAGTCAGGTAAAAAAATTGCTGACCCTTCCAAGTAAATGCAAAGCGGTCTTGGTCCTCTGTTTGCAGGGGGACCATAAAAAACATATCTTTAACATCCACTGTTGCCATAATCGGGGGGACTCGTTCCTGGATTGTAGCTATAAACTCAGCAATATTCGGTACCGCAGCTGTCAATGGACCGGTATTTGCATTAAGTCTGCGATAATCTACAGTTAATCCCCACTTGCCATTAGGTTTTCGCACTGGCCACACTGGGGAGTTAAAAGGAGAATGGGTTGGAATCACAATACTCTCCCTTTAAGTCCTCTAACACAGGTGCTATTCCCTCTCTGGCCCCCGAGGGTATCGGGTAGGGCTTAACATTTGTAAGCTTTGAAGGGGGAAGCAGCGGCGCGGCTTTTAACAGCCGAATATCTGTTGTGGGAGAGCCAAATGACCACTGTCTCCTTTTGTTATCAATCCAGGTCTTTCCTTTTAAAACATCGAGTCCTAAAAGGTTAAGTGGAAACTCCCCTACAACCATTATCACCGTAGTGGCACTATCTTCTCCTGGCAAACGCAGGCTGACCATTGCTAATGCCTGTGGCTGAACAATGCCGAATACATCTGCCACAAAAAGCTGCTGTTTGGAGGGTGTAATTCTGCAATTAGCAGCGTCTTTGGTTTTAATAGCTGAAATCAGAGCTGCGGTATCTACCAAAAATGTGACCGGGACTTGTCTTGGCCCCACAATGCCTGTAATTAGTAAATCACCCCGGCCGTTTTCAGTGAGCTGTCTAATATACATCCAACCTTCGCCCCCCTGCTCACCACCGAAAGGCGAAGGATCTAGTTTCCCGCCGGCTTTTGGGTGGTGTTTGGTTCTGATAAATCAATCAGGGAGGGTGCGCTAAGAGTAGTATTCTCCAAATCCACTTTTCTATTTGCTGATTTATCAGGCCACCCTGTTACCAATATTTCCAATTTGTCTGTTGGCATCCCATCCATTAAGTCACACGGGATCCCCTTCTGGTATCCCCGCGCCCACAGTATATTACGTTTGTTCGGGATATCTCTCCCCCCTGGCGGTTTAGCAAGGGGTGTTCTCTTATCACTCCCAGGGCACGGAACTATTTTTACTTCAGCCTGCCTCAAGCCCCTGGAGTCCGTTTTGGTGGCTGGAGGGTTAACAGGACCATACTTGTGCCCGTAATTAATTAATTCCTGGGTCACTTCTCCCCAAGTCCACATTTTCTTATCTGGGGGCGGTGGTGCTGATCAGGCGTGAATCCTCCTGAAGCAGCCGCAACACTCTCGCCCTGGGGCATTGCCTGTATCTTTCCTTGTAATTGTATACCAATCAGTTTCAGAGAATCAGGGAGTCCCCGTATAAGGGGAGTCATTCACTCAGGATCCACCGACATCATCATCGGGGACTTCTCTGTAGGCTCCAATTTTCGATCATACATCATCTGCAGACAAGCTGCCTTTTGCACACTCTCCACTAATTGATCAACAGTCCCCGTAATCGCAAGGGGATCTCCCCTCTCCAAGGGGTTCAAAACTCCTGCCCAATAGGCTGCCCGTTGGGTTAAAGACCAGGGGGCACGGTGATTCCCAGTAGTTAAAAACACTCCCAGTCCCCAATACCTTTCTGCCTCCTTTTCACTTAACAGAATCTGGTGTGTCCCCCCCCCCCCCGACAACGATACTCTCCACACATACTCCGTTTCTGACTCCTTAGGGGTTTGGCCAAATTCCTTTTTTAGTTTTGCCAACTCAGTGGCAGTATAGGGGACCTCTTTAGTTGTAACTTGGGGGAACTAGTCCTGGTCATCCTCATAAGTATATTCAGTTTTGACTAAAGGTCGCAATGAAGGCAGCTCTAACTTCTCCACTCTCTCTTTTGCTGCCTGCAGGTCCTTAAAGGGGTAGCCAATTTCTGATCTTGGAGGAATTTCCTCACGGACAGTACCCACAAGGAGCTGCTCCTTAAAAGCAATTTGCAAATGTTTCACTTGGTTCTTTTCTGCTTCAGATTGTGCTTTTAAACCCGCCACTTGTCCCATGAGGGACTGAACAAGATTTTGGAGGGATTCAATAATTTGAGATTCTGCAGTGAGGTGGCAATCCCTATCCTCCACTGCTGCGGCCAGACTGGCACCGAGAATGGCACAGACAATTGCTTTTCCTTTCCCTGACCGCACTCTAGCATCTTTCTGTAAAGCGACCATCCGATCAACAACGCTCTGCAGATTATACCAATTTCCCTGAGCCCAGTCTATCCCAAGCACAGAAGGTTGCGCTTTATGTTTTTCTAAAAAATCAAACAAAGCTTCTTTCCCCAAACGGCCAATTTTGCTATCACTCATCTTATACAAAGTGGGGAAGCAGTCATCTCAGGAAGGCAGCACATAAAGTTTCAAACACAGCACAACACAAGCCTGCACCCCTTACGTTCCTGAGAGGTCTCATGTATTAAAGCCGGGAAGGTTTCAAACACAGCACAAGCCTGCACCCCTTACGTTCCTGAGAGGTCTCACGTATTAAAGCAGGGAAACAGTACGGCACTCTCGTCTCAAGGGATCCTGTCCGTGATGCCAATTTAAATGTCCCGATCCAATGTCAGGGAAGGTTTCGATATGATCCCAAGAGCGAGATTAAGACACAAACGAGGTCAAATGCCGTATAGTCAAAAGAGCTTTTATTATCAAAAGTATCAAAAGTGGAAAATGGTGGCGATAGGATAGAATGGAAGAAAAGGTAGAAATTAAGCAAGCAGTCGGGATAGGATTGCTAGGATAGTCACCACCACGGATCCAGCGGCGTCCCGTTGGTCCTCGATCTTCAATTCTTTGGTGGTGAAAAAAGGGCGCCACAGTTTGTCTCTACGGGTTTTTACTGGGCATATTTCAATGATGTCATGTTTTGTCTATCACACGACCTTCTCGTGATCGACACCAGATCAGCTCCAGCCCATTTCCTCCCCTGGATGCCTCAATGGCCTGGTAATCGTCCTTATGGACAGAGGAGTGTCCTGCTTAAACAGGCCATCTTAGAGACAAAGGGCTCAAGATAAGCAGTTCACAGTTCCCTGAGATGACAGCCCAGTCCCTCACACCTAACAATCTTTGAGGCAAATGGTTCAAGATAACAATTCAGTCTCTTACAATGTGGGTGTCCCCATGGAGGCAACGGTGGTCTTGCCGTACACCAGCTCGATGCTCTTCGGGAAATCCCGGTATTTATACTTTTGCGGAGGAACGGGTTTCGGCACACGTGGCCAGTGCGTGCCAAAACACACCTTGGTTGTAACATAGGGAGCCTATGACACATATGCTCGCTGGCCAGGCACGCTGCACGTGCCATAGCCATCCTGTCTATTGGATCATGGGTTTTGTACATGCGACGTATTGTCATAATCCAGCAGTCATGCGCTGACCATGCTAACAGCTGTACCATGTAACAGCCCACTGCCCGTCCTCCCCCAGTATTGCTCAGCTCAGCTTTCTTGTCTCCATGGTCAGCATTCCAAGCAAGGGGCAACAAACCATCCGTTTTCTGTGCTGACTCCATTTTTCTCGGCTATCTACTTCTCCCCCAGTGCTCCATCTTTTAACGCCTCCCTGTACATAGGTGTATACAGGCATGCTTTGAGAAGCATGTGCTCTCCTAATCTGTGAAGATTTCTAAATATGGGTCAGGCTGAAATGAGAGGGAGTTCAGCCTGGAGTAGAATTTCTTTCTTCACAACAGGCAAAAACATAAAATATGAAGTATCTGAGAACTGTGAGATAAAACCTATGGCCCCAAAGATATTTGCTTGTCTCCAAAGTTTGGTAGCTACTGAGATGGGGGTTTTAAACCCACAGTTTTAAAGAAACTGAAATCCGTTTAGGTGCTTTTGTGGATCTGAGTCCTCTTTATCCTCACCAGGATCTCAATGAAGCTTTTTTTTAAAAGCTTTGACTAAATTAGACTCTTATTACTAAAAAGAAAAGTAGTGTCTCTGTTTAACCTTACAAATGGGAAAAAGTTTGACTGAGTTTGTAGTCACGGAGCTTTGGTAAAGAATGAAAGACAATTAAATCTAACAGGGAAATCCAATAAATAATTCACTGGAAGAGCTGGGAGACGCACAATAGTTTTTCTTGTGACAACTGTAAGGAATCCAGAAAGATCCATTGTCTTCTGAAGCTGAACAAGGCTAGAATAAAAGCAAGCACCAGAAAAGCACTATTGCTTCTAACGATAGTCAGCTCCTCATGGCCAAGTTTTTGCCCAGAGCTTCTATTAGTTTTTTCTTCCTGGGCTCCTGGAATATTACATGTATTTTCTGTTGTGGTCTTTGAACAAAAGTGTACAAAATCTTCAATATAAAACTTTTCAAACTCAAAGAAGCTGTGCAGTGATCAGTCACAGAATTACTGGTTGAGGCTGGGTCTGTAGTAGATGTGTGGTTTGTATGGCAGTCAGCTAATACTCAGGCTTGTGTGCAAGTACATCATTATTCCAAACCAAATACAGACCTCAGGGGGTACAAACTCAACTGGATCAAACCTTAATAAAACAAAAAACCTGAACCAAACAAACTCCTTTCCCACATGTAGGAAAAGGAAAATATGTTGCAATTACATTGGACAGCAAAACCACAGGTTTTTAGAAATATCTGTGAAAGGCCTAACAGGCTAGCATTTAATGACAATCTGCTTTGAGATTTAATGAAAAAAAATTATGTTGATGATGCTACAATGACAGTGAACTATTTTGTTTGCTAAATAAAATTAGGACGTAAAGCGACAGATTGCTAGGATAGCAGCAAAAGTGAATTTTGGGGACAATAATGCTTTCATCAGGGAAATAATCCAAAATGTCGCTATGTCTCTGGAGCGTTTTTTTCTTTGCTGAAGGTTTTACAGGCACATTAACAGTATAAAAACATAATGGAATAGTTCTTTGTAGAAAAGAAGGTTTCTTTGTCAGCTCTCCTGCCTAATGGCAAATATTTGCTGTTTCATGAGACTACCCAAAGATTCGTGTTCCTTTGAGTTTACACATGCCAAAGAATTAATCTGGAGGAAATCAGAAACAGTCTGAAACATGTAGAAGTTATGAAGATTATGTAGTTTTGATAATTTGTCTTTTTGGACTCTGTAGACATGCAAATCAGAATGAGATTAATGTTATTTGAAAAAAAAAAAAAGTGCCTGTCTATAAATATTTACCTTTAGATTATTATCAATTAAGACTGTCCATGGATTTCATACCTTGATTTTCTATAACTGAAAGGTGAAGATTCACCCAATGTTTCCAAGGGAGACAGGACAGAAAAGAGCTGGAGGGCAGTGAGCTGGGCTTGCAGTTTATTAAGGCAGAAAGGGGAAATGGCAGATTTGCAGCAGCAAAAATATTAATGCGTAATCACATAAGAATTTAAATATTGCATATGACATCAGTTGTTGATAAAGAGGTATTAAATTAGTTAAAATGACAACAATAAGATGCACAGAGTAGCAATAAGGTTCTTCTTTCAGTCTTTGTGAGAAATACAGTTCTGGTTTGTTAGGTAACTAGAGATATGGCTTTTGACCTGCAGAACTGGCGCCCTATTCAAAATTGCTTCAAATTTTGTATGACACCTCTTGATAATCAAAGAACAGCAGCAGCAGCTTAAAGCTATTATTGTCTCTGTTTAGCTAGACCTCTTTCTACTAGAACTGACATTCTGCTTGAAGTCACTTTTTGGTAACTTCCTAGGGAGACAGATTTTATTAGAAGTATGCCAGGGCTGTTTTCCCAACATGCACGTTTTCAGAATGCTGCCCTCTACCTAGTTGTCTGTTATCCAAGTGAACAAAATAACTGAAAGTCTGGGGTTCAAATTTGTATGTAGATCTCACTGTTGGTTTTGATTTCTGTGTTCTTTATTTGTGTTTTTAATGAGATGAGTTTCAATTTTCATTTTGGTTTTAACTTTCTCTTTTTTCTTGATGTCATTTCAAGGCCCGTGAATTTCAGCAGGATGTATTTTATGTCTGATTTTTAAAGCTTTATATATTTGTAAGGATTACTTTGTGGTTTCAGACAAATTGTCTTGTTTTGGCCTGTATCTTTGCTTGTTAGCCATCACATATCGCAGTTGGCAATGCTTCTTCCGCAGGATTTTTCCTGGGTTTGATGTGATCCACGTTCTGTTGGGTTATGTTTCCCAACCCAGAGACCATTAGCCTCGTTACATGGATGTTAAGAGAGACATTCTCATTTGCTTCCATAAAAGCAACCAAAGCAGAGAACTTTTGCAAATTCAGCTTACGGTCTCCAACAATGCTCTAGCTCCTCAGGTCAGCAGAATCACTCCAACATGTTTCACGGGGAGCCTGGCCAGGCTGCATGTCATCAGAATTGCTTTTTCAGAACCCAGCACTATTTAGACCAGTATCCAGGATGTCAAAAGCTCATAAGGCTTGTTAGCAGCACCTGTAATTGGATCCTCTATATAATTTCTGATTAAAAGCTCTTCCTTGAATAGGACAAACTGAAATGAACTAGAAATAAACTCTAACTGATTGCTGACAAGTATTTGCCAATGAGCAAGATGTCAAAGGAGGAGGGGAAAAAATGTATTAAAATTAATTAATCTCTCACAAAAATGTGTAAAGCATTCAGACATAATTGTACCACAGAAGATAGGTTTCAGATGCTTTCCCTTACTCTGAGAAATCCTTTCTTCTTATGTAATGAAACACTATGTTGTCACAGTAGATGTGATGGATGGAAAAAAGAAGAAAAGTTCCCTTTTTCTTTTCACAACAAATATTAACACATTATGCACAACAATGCATACAAAAATCATGTAATTTAGGAAACATTCTCTGCACGAAAGCTGCTTCAGCATGAAGCATTCTAGCCAGAAAAAAAACACAATGGGGGAAAAAAAAATCAATGTTCTTTTCATAGACTATGATGATTTTCTGGTGTTTCCACTTAATATTCTTAGTTTACTCTCAGTTATTGCTTTTATACGTTATTGCTCTGTATCTAAAGTATAGATCTTACCAATTCTTCTCATCAATTATCCAGTCCCTATACTTCTTTTCCTGCCCTTAATTGATTGTTTTGTTTAAATTTTACATAAATCTTTATCCTTTCAATCTACATTTTTTATTGAATATCAATCTTCTGTAAAGAAAGAGCGAGCTGCTCTTTTTGTGAAGAGAACTAAAATGTGCACAGCATCAGAAAAGAGGTAAAATTTTGTGTATTTATTTAATTTATCAACGTTTAACATCCATTAGTTAAGTATTCAGATATTATTGATCTTCTTTTTTTTTTTCTCTTCAGCATGGAACCAAAAGACAGTGTTTGAGGAAGGAAGTACTCACAGTTCAAAGATATAATTTTTAAGGTCATTTTTGCAGCACTGAATAATTTTCTTTCTCTTTGTACATCAAACAGACAACATTAATGAAAGATACAACTGTTATTTCTTCCTATTTCTTTCTCAAAATAATGTTTTGTGATTTGTTTTTATGTGATTCTCTTTCATGTTTGCTTAACTTAATTGTGCAAACCATAGAATTGGACAGGAAAGCAGATGTGGCCTAAAGTTGTAATTACTCATAAAAAAACCCAAAGACTTAGTGAGGAGAAACCATCTGATGAATATGATCTATGTAGCTGTCATTTGACAAACAAATGTCATCATAACAGATGCCTTCATGTATTCCTGGTTAGTTTGCTTCTGTTAAAGACAAAGTATGAGTATGAGACAAACAAAAAATTTAGTATCAAGTTTTTTCTGTAATTTATGAGATTGCAACTTAAAATCATTGTAATGATCTTCAACAAACTAGTATTTCAGAAAGTCAAAAATTCTCTCTATGATCTAAAATAATGCAAAAGCCTTTATATTGAACTTGGAAGAAAATAAAATAGTACAGCAACAAAAGTGAAAATGAAAATTCAGAAACTCCTTTTCAAACATAAAGGGCAATTTCTCACATATAACTATGAAAATATGGAATATGGTACATAGGAAAAAACTAGAAGCCAAAACCTTTCTGGACACAATCATTGCATATAAAAATTCCAAAGGGGCAGCATCTGGAAACAGCCAGATTTTTTTTTTTTTTGCACTTTATAGTGTGATGGAAAAACCTAAATGCTTTAATTCAGCCCAGATTGATCTGACTCCAAGGTCACTGAAAGATCACTAAGTATTGAGCATGACTGCACTTATGAGAGAACAGAGGACTCAGACAAGCATGAGCCTTTCCAGAAGCAATAGGATCTGGCATCAGAAGAGCTTTTGAAAAAAATAACCAACCACACAAACCAAAACCAGAGGCATGCACACACACGCACGCACACACAGTGGGAACTACAGTTGTAAAATACAAAATGGACTTTTGTAGGAATAATTCCTATGATTCTTAGTTCTAGTTTGATGAGTCATTTCAGCATTTTTTCCCTCATTTAAGAAAAACTAATCTCTGCTTTTTACTGATGATATCTGGCTGACACTAGCGATACCTGCTTTACAGATTTTGCTGCCACAGGCAATCTGGAAAACCATCACGTAGGTGAAACTCCACTGGCACAATAAATCGTCACTAAACAATTTGCTGCCCTTCTTAATATTTTGCTTCCCTAGGCAACTACCTGTTCTGCCTGTGTGTTAGAACCTGTTCTACGAATTGCTGATGGCTCACATGTTTCTTACTTTTTATGTTTGGCTCTGCACACTATAGCTGACTGATCCTCTAAAATAGCATTGGTTCAGCTGGCTATCCAGCTCCAAAGGTGGATCCCTTCCCAAATGTTTTGGATAGAACAAAATCTCTTGGTTTCTAATCACCAAGTTTCATTTTATTGCCTAGCTTGCTACTGGACTTTCATTTTTTGGTAGTGAACTCACTATTTAGCCTCTTGACTTCATTTCTGTCACTGTGCTGAACTTACATTAACTCCTCTACCATTTTTTCTCCCCTCATATTTTCTTCAATTCACTATCTTCTTACTGTCTCCTTCCTATCCTTTCACCCTCTGGCAGGCTACCACTTTTTTGTCACTTTGACTGCCCTGCAATAGACGGTGTCCACTCCGATAGCCCCCGAGCTACCGATAACTACTGCACTTCTTTTCTGTGTGGCAGGAAGCCACAGACTAAAACATCAAATAAATAAATAGCATAAAGTATTAAAAAACTGCAAGCTCTAACATTCTTCCTTTCTCACTTTCAGCTCTATCCTAATCCCTAGAGCAAGACTGTTGTCTTATTACTTCTTAAGAAAAGTGATGTAATAATTAAACCCTCAATGTCTACTTTAAAGTGTTAATTTTTTTCATAGCCAGTTCCAATAATTTTGCAAACGAAAATAATTTCATTTCATTATGTTGACATTCTGTCCCATGGGTCAGAAAACAGACTGTCCTGAAAGACCTATGTTCCATTTTATCCTTCTAATCCTGCTCTTCTGTAATCATTTTCTAACCTAGGAAACAATAGTGAGGATTTTTTTCTTCAGTCAATAGGTGTTAAGTTTTAAAGTAAAAACTAAAATACCCATGACTGGAAAAAAAAATAATGTAATATTTTGTAATAATTAATAATGTAATATGGTAAAATACCATACTGTTCATGTCTTCTCTTCCCACATTTGTTTTTTCAGACTTTTAAGTTTTAGGATTTCTTGAGCAATGGTCAGTGTAAGTAAAATCTTGCCTCAAGAATGCAATGTTTTAATATTTTTGTTATCTATTCTGAGAGCCACTTGTCATCCTGGAATAGCAGGTCTTTTCACCCAAACCAGAGTGAACCATTTCACCACAGACAGGTTATTTTTGATATAAACATGAATGGGCACATTATGACCTTACTGCAAGTATTTTTCTTTCCCTGCTTTCAAGTACCTAAAGTAATTGCTGTTCCTGAATATTTCTGAGGCTTTCTTTATATTATACTATATACATAGTATTATACTAAGTAGCGCAAGAACAGGGATAGGAGCAAAGACACTGCTGGTTCTTGAAACAAGAACGTGGTTAGAAAGATGGGGTAGGGTAGAAAAAAAAAAACTTTAAAAGTTTTTTTGGCAATCACAGGTCCATAAAAATCCTTGGGGAATGGGCTGACTGAACTGAGGTCAGCTGGAATTGTGGGATGAATCTGTCTTGACCTCTTCCTCATAGTGAGATCCCCAAGAAGATCAAATGGAACATAATTAAGCAGTAAATACAATCTTTTAGAATCTACACAGAAAAATAAGATTAAAAAGAATAGAAAATTTTGAAATAACTTTATAAATACCAAACTGCAACAAATATTTCAGTTTCCACTGGTCTGCAGAAAGTCCCTGCTGCCACTTCTGAGCTCTTCCTGGCTGCTGTCTATTCTCCTCAGCAGTTTCTCTTTGTGCTGCAAACTTCCAGCTCCTTGCATTAGCTCTTTCTGTCTCAAAATCTGAAGTCTCAAAGATTTTGTCTCTGAGTTTATTCAATTTCTTCCAGGAGAGGACAAAGCTCCACCCTTTTAGGGAGTTCCACCAGATCAAGTTTCTCCCTTTTTAAAGGAGCATGGAAACATAGCATAAATACACAGCTATTGTCCATCACAGATTATAAAATCAGTTCTGTACTTTCAACCTCTACAGAAGATGTCTCAAAATCTGGTGTACCATGACCTGTGCACTGGAGAAATTCAGTTCCGCTCCTGGTGATTACCAAGAGGGAGTTCCTTGCACTTGACCTCTGGGTCAGCCCACTTCATATAGAAAAAATTGCATGTGTTTTTCATATTCATCCATATTTTAGAATCATATTCTTTTTTTCCTTCCAATAAGTAAGTAATCTCAATAGGTGTTGCTTGGCTGTTTATTTTTAAAGCACTAAATATGCATATACATGTATGTATGTATATATAAATGTATATAAATATATATATATATATACACACACACACAAATATATTCCATTCATCTGCCTTGGCATGCCCTAGTACCTTTTTGAACTTCTGACCCTGTGCCCAACACTGAACATCCTGCAGTTCCAGTCTCAGTGCTACTGCACCATGTCAGATGACTTGGCTACGAATCAAACAAAACCCATTATTTTTTGAAAGTACTCACAGAAAGTTTAAAAAGGCTGAAGGTGACATTTTGGCCTTGAGACTTTCTTCATATTGTTGGAATACAGAGAGTATTTTCTTCCTTATCGCCTGAAGAAAAATTTCTGAATGACAAGGACAAAAGCAACTTTTCCAGGTATACTTATCTCTGTACAGGAACAGACTGGCTTGATTCACAGTGGGCACTGGTATTGCCTACGGCCAATGGTATTTTTGAGTTCATTCAGTGTGGGTCCAGGCACTATGCTCATGGTATGATTTAGCAAGCTTTTTCCCACTTGTTTGGAACTTCCTTAATATTTTTCATTTGAAAGAACAGCAGCTAATGCCCCTTATCCTCATGAATTAGTGTTAGGTGTAAAAGTTTGCCTGCAGTTGTATCTTCTCCTCTCCTCTCCTCTCCTCTCCTCTCCTCTCCTCTCCTCTTCTCTCCTCCCCCTATATATATAATCTATATAGTCTACTCAATATACATGTACTTGTTACTAATATATTGCCTCTCACTCTCTGTCTCGTCTCCTTTTTTTTTTTTTAATTCTTTCACTGTTATACTTGTTTGCAGTCAAAAACTAGTTGCTACTCCCAGTTTGGAAATTTTAAATTTAACTTTGAGCTGAAAGAAGGAAAGCATTGAAACAGAAATCAAGTAAGAGATTTATAGCCATTTACAACATTTATTGCACTGACATAAGGTCCCAAGGGCCTCAAATTGTTCGGCAGAACTAGAAAGGATTCATTATTTTGTCAGTCGGCTACTGCAACTAACTTTAACAAAAACAACAGATTCTGAAGAGCTGATGTAAATGCAAATAGACAAATTCCCTTGATCTACCTCCCTCTTATGTACTTTCTTGAAAGAACTGCTGAGCTTTCACTTCTAGGACAAAGTTGAAGTTTACCCTTCCAATGCGGTGTTTTGTATGGTTTATACAGTCCCTTGAAGAAATTAGGGTTGGGTTTTTTTCTTCCCTCTGAATTATTCCTTTTTAAACAGCTCCTTTCCTTTTGCAGATAACATTTTCACTGTTCTGATGTGATAAATTGTTGGTTCAGAAAGATTTAATAGAAAAATTTATAGAAATATATTTGTATTACTGTTTATAAAGTGCTGACGAGAAAATGCTTGCAAATAATTAACCAGAAGAATCACGCTTTGGTGTAAAATCAAATCTTAAAGAGTAATCAAGACTACATACCTATTTTGTGGGTATCTACAAATTGGATGTCAGCCTGAATTCCAACAAGCTTTTGGGTGAATACGCAGGAAATTTAGTTTACTACAAGGTTACATTGCTTCATTTGGAATGTCTTCCAGCTTTGGGGTGTTTGAAGACAACTTTCAGCAAAACAGGTTGGTGTTGCTGCCTTTTACTTCACCAAATTGCCTCCTGATAGACTTAAGATTGTCTTGTCTGAACTACGAAAATACTGAAGAGTGTAATTTAGATTCCTGTTCTACTGTCTAAGGACAGCATGAAATATGTATGCTGTGACAATACTAAAGACAGTAACAGCGGTGGTCCCTACACCAATATTCAAAACTTCCTTTTAAACAGTATCTTTGCTCACCAGAAAAAAGTTGTTGTGACTCTTTGCTCAAAAGTTGATAGCAAGGGACAAGACATAAATTGCAGATGGCTAGCTATATATTTTTGTCTTTTACAGGTGTCAGGCTCTTTCAAATACATTTTATCTTAATATCTTATATTATCTTAATATATTTCAATCTGACGGCCTTCATTTCCCTTCACTCTGGAACTGCACAGCTTTATCACTAATTAAATGAGGAGATGCATTGGACTCTCTTTCACAAACACGTTAACTTTTCTCGTGCATATTAACTTTCTTTTTTCTTCCTTCCAGGACCTTATGAACAACAAAGCGATTAAAATGACTAGAAGACAGGTTCTGAATAGACTACTAATATATTGTTTTCACAATAAAAGTACCACATAGCATAAAACCATAAAGCAATAAGCTCTCTGCTTTATTTTTCCCCAGAAAGCTTTCTTACATTCCCTTTAGCCCACTTATTTTCATCTTTATACTGAAGTGAGCAGATTGTTCATTGCAATATCTGTCTACGTTCTCTCTCATCAGTTAAGCTTAGTGTCTTTCTTTCCCCTTGCTACCTAGAATTGTACATTTCAAGTTCAGTTTGTATGTGTATCCCAAGCTTAGTCTGGAAAAAGCAAACTTTGCCAGCCTAGGGGATACCAATCTGAGGTTGGGCATCCCACGGTTCCACTAGAGCCTCAGCATTACTTTTTTCAGCATCTTTATTCTTGCAGCTGTTATGTTTCCTGCTGATTTCCTTGGTACCGCTTCTGTCAGTCTAACTTTGGACACACAGCAGGGTATTATCATTACGTTAAACTGAGGAGCATATAGAGGTTCTGTCACAGTATGGTAATCTTATAGTAAATGATAAATGAATTTACATAGGACTGAAGTTAATTTTCATTCTTAGCATATATATGTATAAGTGTCTGTACACATGTGCATTTTACCAATTTTTTTTTTTTTTAGGCTGTCTAGTTTCTATTTTTGGGTAATGAGAAAGCATTTGTTTTCCAAAACAATTTTGATTTTTTTTTCCTAGATAAATGCCTTAAAATATATACATTCAGCAGTGAAAAAGATAACAATACTTCTGCTGCATAAAATTTATCATGAAATACCACATAAAATCCAATAGCTAAAGCACTGGAAAGAATTTAATTAGAGCTTTTAAAATGTTTTTAACCAAACAGTTTCCATCCAACTATGCTCGTTTGTTGAATACATCTTCAAAAGATACTGGTTTTGATAGTAGTTTCTTTGGATTGTTTTCTCAGATCTGAATGAGACTAACAAAATTAATCCATCCTCTCTTTCCCCTCTATTTGCTCCTTTTTTTCCCTTTGTAACTGAGAGCAATTGGCTGAAATTTGGGTTCAAAGTTCAGAGCTTTGCTCCATATTAGACAAAGACAGGCCTTAAACTGGATGTCCCAGAGACAATCATCTTTTCCAGGTTAAAGACTTGTAGGTCTCCTTGATTTGGTGAAAACTTCAAAAAGATTGACCACTGAAAACAAGACACAATTGCTGTTTTCCAACCAGCAGCTCACAGGAAATTAGCAGTGTCCTGCTTTCCCATCAATATCATAGAAATGTTTGCCCGCTGCACCAGACTGTGATAAGGATAAATTAAATATTGCAGAGGTGAATATAATAGAGAAGTCTATATTAGTTATTATTTTTCAAGTTGTTGCTAGAAGACTGTGCTTGAAACACAATAGTGGGTAGTAGGCATTCCCTCAGGATTAACCAGCAAGCTACCATCAAATTAGGAAACACCCACCACACACTATTCCAAACACCTCCATAAGTGTGATTCATACGCAATCCCTGCTGATGCTAATGCTACTTGCTTCCTTGAAACTGATCCCTGCTGGGAGATACTTATCTTTCCCAATCACAGAAAAATTCACAATGAATTTCAAAATAGATTTCCAGGTATACAGAACCCACATTGAGCCAAAGAAGATGAGCCAGTGAGGCAGAAGTTAATTTCTGTCACTGTCCCAAATTACACCCTCCAAAAAAAAAAAAAGAAAAAGAAAAAGAAAATTCTTCTACCAGAAAAAACACAGGTAGGAATCTCTAGAAAATCACCTTTGTTTTGCAAGGATAAAAGCTAGGAATGAAAATTTATCACAACTTCATAATAAATCTTGCAGGCTTACAAATATTTATTTTCTGGCACAGTGATCACTAGAGGCATGTCACTGACAACAATGTATAGCTCCTGATGCTAATCACTATGCTTATATGAGCATATATTAGATTGGGCTAGAAGGGAGGTCAGTAAATGAGCAGGAATCAGTAGAGCAGTGGTAGAATTGAAATGGCAATAATCATTTCATAGAAACAGTAGATGGATACCCAATCCTCAAATTTCCAATATTCCTAGGTTTAAGTGATGCTTATGTGTCCAAGGTACTTAGGTCATTTCCATTTTTTGCTTGTTTGATTAACACTATGGAAGTATTGCTCATACACCAAGCGACTCAGTGGAGCTAGTCATGTTTTACAGTAGTGTTCAAGTTGTAATAAACTCAAGAAAGCTTAGTAAAAAAACTATATCCAGTTATATAGTTCAAGAAGTAATCTCATTTTCCATCAAAATTTTCCCAGAATCCAACTACATTTTCTAAGCATTCCCAAACATTCTAAATACCCAGCTCAGACCAGCTAGTCCAGATGTATGAATATTATTGGTTTTAACCGTAACAGTATGAAATCTAAAACACAGTAAAATTCAGTAAACTCTCAAAAATTATTAAAAAAAATAAATAACTTATTTTATGTGTTTTTAAACACTAAAAATTAGAAAGATGTCCTTTCCTCATAAAGATTTTTGTGCAGGCAAGAATTAAGAAGTAAATAAGTAAGATTGATCAATATTGCAATGATTCTTTTCCCTACTGAAATTAAAATTCTATTAAACCCATTTTAGATCTGATCTACAATGGCAACAAATGGCAACATGAATTTCAAATCTAACTCTATGAAAGTTAAACAATATTAACTGGCTTCTTCAGAAGAGGGGAAAAAAATTCTATTCTTCTAGTACGCCCTATAAATACATTTAACCTCAGCTGCTGCTCTTGTAGTAATAAATTACCAGAAAAATAATATGAATAATTCTGCTAAAGAGTAGTCACTTTCCTTTTCAGTTATAAAGAAGGACTTAGATTTTTTTTTCAGGTTTTCAACTCTAATTTTCAATGTGTCTTTCAGTGGAGTTCAGCTTAGAACTGATAATTGAATTTGTCTCAAAGTATTAGTCACTGACATTGCATCAGTGATAGGAAAATTAGTACTCTTTCTCAACACTATATTCTTCCCATTGTTAATAGTCTTGCTGATATAAATGCTGCTCACTCCAGCTATGTGACATTATATTAAAATGCTTGAAGCTCTATTTGCACTGTTGGTAACACCAGGATAGATGAACTATGACTGAAGAATAGGTATTAAAATTAACACGATAAAGCCAGAGCTTTAAAATTAAGGGCATCTTGCTATAAATCTAATCCTATTGTAAAAATTCATACATCTCCTTTTCAGGTCTGGATCCCATTACGTTTCTTTAAACATTTTCTGATATAAATGTTTCTTTCTTCACAGATGCAACTGTAATTCATTTATTGTTTGAGAAGGCAGACAGGCAAGTATTTCAACTGCTGGTGTTATAGACAGTGTAAGACTTTATTCCATAAGCAGCCAAATAAGCTTAGTTAAGAAGTGGCAACATTCTGTATACTAAGTTGAAAAATAAATACAGTAGATGTTTAAATTGTTCATGGGTCAGATTACTTACTCTTCACACCAGGTCCCACAGACAACGGACTAGCAGTCTCTGTCCACACTCATTTGTTCACACAGAACATCCTTCAGAGCACAGAAATGAGTTTTGGAGGACAGAAGATTATTTCCATGTTCCTTTAATAGCTGCGCATCTCACCCAGCCCTTCTGAGAAGGAGAAGGACTCACATTTCCTTCTAAAGTCAAAAGATTCAGGCTTTGTTTCTGGCTTTTTCCATTCCAGGCTGAAACATATCAATGCAGCAGTTGATGAAACAGTTGTGATAATGCCCATTTTACAGCCCAGCTTGTGGGAAACCACAAATTCTCAGAGCAAGTAAGTGTGACCTTTACACTTTCACACGTCCTTGTTTCAAATAGAAAGAATATACATACATACATACATATATGGAAAAACAAATGATATAATAAAGGTTTTGATCAGTGTCTGATATCCCTGGGGGATTTTAGATAACTGGCAAGGTGCCATAAATGCTGGAGAAAGAAAACGTGGAAATTACTTCGGCCTGATGGACTTAGTAGTCTAATGCATATTTTATGCCTCCATCTTTCTGTGTCACCACAGTTTATACTACTGCAGTCACCACAACAGAATGATCTTTACCATCGCTGAATGTCTGGCTGTGCTGTTATCTGCTCATAAAAGATTCGAACTTTCATTTTTTCTCACTAAAAGCAATATACTTTAGCAAAGTAGCATTCCTTGCACTTAATTTGTTGCCACCTGAACATACTCTGTCCTTCAAATGTCATCTCTGGGTATCTGCAATAGAAAATCAGAACTTCTCTAACAGCAAGAAAATATTGGAATTTAGCTTTACTTTGAGACTTTCAATGCTTCTGACTTAAACAAAAGAAATGAAGGATATTGCTGGGCATGTTAAAGCATTTTTTAATGACTATACTTAATGAAATATGCCTCCATCAACACATGCATATTAGCTCCTAATTGAACATTAATAGAATTTAATCTTTACAATATGATAGTTATTGTTAAAATAGATAATGCAGGTGTTTGGGATTTTTTATAAGAACTTTTTTCCTTGATTTGCATAATAATAAAATCTAAATGTGGCATTTGGACATAAAAAGGCCTGATGGTGTAATGATGCCTTATATCCATATCACAGTGCATTTCTATCACTCATTGTATGTTACAGAAAGGTCCTATAGGGTACGACAAGACAAACTTACTAGCAATTTATTGTGTTATGTTTTCATCAGGCCAGTAACAATTTGACCTGAATGATACTTGAAAGCTAGCCTGACTTAAATATTTAACTTCACAGAAATGAACTATTTTCTGTTGAATATACAGCTTAGGATGGTTAGTTAAATATATGGCTATGAGCAACACAGAGCGGTACTTTAAAACATGCTCCTTAATATTCATAAAATTTTACTTGTGCCTTTCAGAGCCACAACCTGTCATTATTACATTTGCTATTAACAGACTATTTCAGCTTGGTTTTGGGGGGAGATAATGACTTTTAAGGTTATGTATTCATCCTGTTGCATGCAAATCATTCTTGTTATTCCTAATATTTTTGGGAGCTACTCATACAAATCCTTATTGAATTAAGAATAAAGAAAGGGCAGCATAAATGGAAAGAACACTGAAAGCAATTAAAACTTTTGGTATAAAAGAGTAAAAGTCAGATTTTGGTGCCCAGTGGCCAATTAGTTAATATAATAGCATCTCAGTTTATGCACACATAAAATAGTAATGATCTTCACCAGTATTTCATCTTGGATCCAAGACTACAGGACTGTTAAAAACATAATTAAAATAGTTTTAGAATAATGCATGGAAGATATCACCAAAAGGTCACTAGCAGAGTTTATTTGTTATTTATACTCTAGACAGTTCTTACTTTCTCATCTCTGGAAATATGTTCCCTAGTAATTCTACCTTTTTCTCTCCAAAACATAAAGAGAAATCAAATGACCTTTTAGCTACTGTAAATGTCATTATGAGCTGTGATGTGAACAAGAAGGAAGTGAAAGTTTATCGATTCAATCCTATAAATATCTAGCAGACATCCAATGCAAATAAAAGAGGGGTGGAATTTCAAGAACTCTTCACAGTGACCTGACTTTTACTCCTGTCAAATAGACACATACATGACCTGCCCAGAGTAATTAGCAGCCACATCATCTCACTTGTCTTACAAATGACCTTCATTTTTATTAAACATTTGTATTTTACATGTATGTTAACAAGAAAAAAGTTTGTATATATAATAGCCACAACAACACTACACCAGAACTGTTCCAGTTTTAGGTGGGTGGTTTTTGTACTTGTGTTTTGGCATCAGTAAGTGGGGGACAGGTGGTAAATAAAAATGTTACATGATTCATTATCTCAGGAGAAAAAAAAAGAACAGAATGGGATTCCTTACCCTGCCTAGTGGTCTGCCTATTCTGTGGAAAACAGCTGGACTTTGAAAAAAAATGAGTGCCCCTCTGCTGCATCTGCAATCTTTGTGGATCATATGGAATTTGGGAAATTATGCCAATCACTAGCAAAATAAGCATTTGACTGACATTAAATTATGTTTGGGCGAGAGGTAGAGGAGCTGGGAATTTTCCTCAACATGTTCAGACTGGCATATATAATTTCCTCCCATGAATTGCCTGTGACAAATATTTTCATTCCATCAGGATCATTACATATCTTTTTCATTTAATTGTTGTTAAATGCTAATTGGTCTATGAGGAAATCCATTATCATATTTCATTTGTCAAGGACAGCAATGAAATTTATGTATTAACACTATCAAATCCAAGAAGAGGAAGTTATTAATCTTTTATCTTAATTAAAACATGATTTCAGTGCTTTAGAATTCAGTATGCTACTTCTTATATCAGTGGTATTACAGACTGTGTAGTGTCTTCTTGTTTCCCATTTGCTATGCAATCTGAGATGAAGATTGACTATGAAAGGTGCAGGATGCCACAGGCTTTATGTGGTTATAAATCTAATTGATGTCAAAATGGTTAAAATGTTGGATAATGACTTTGGAATATTAATGAATGACTCATTAGAAAGATTAATAGTATATAAACTAGATTTTCATTTTGGTTCTAACGTTGATACAGAGAACTATAGTGAAAGCACACAGAGACATGCTCAATTATCATACTTCTCTTAATTATAAAATCAATTGCATGGGGAAAAAAAGGAAAGTGCTGTTTGTGTGCAGTAGATAACTCATCTGGGTTAAACATCATCCCAAATAAAAAGGGGAAGAGACTGAACTAGTAGAAATGAAGAGAGGAGAAAATAAATAGGAAGACGAGGTTTGACTGGTTAATTCATAGACTTTGGTCTTACTAAAATTATATTGCATTGACAGAAGTCCCTGGCTGTAGTATTTTCAATATGTTTTGTTGCCAGTACTCCAGATATACATATAATCAGACAATGTAGTGCTGCCTCCCCATGTACTCCCTTCTCCATTGCTTTCTGGGGTTGGAGGTAACTCAGCTCTCTAAGTGTCTGCTGCAACTGATTAGATTAAAGAATGAACTTCATTCCTTAGCTTGGCTGGGAACTAATTTTCAGAATTACAGGGAATGAATGATCAAACTTTTAGTAAGAGTAGGGCAAAAATGACAATGTTGGAGTCAGAAGATGGTGTCATCTTCTAAAACTGGAAGATGGCAGCCCAGGACTTATAGGACTTTAAAACTAAGAAGCCTGAGTAGGGGAAAACATAAAAATGAAATTAAGAAGAGGAGATAATGAGCTGTATACTGAATCCTATCCTTTCTAATATTGCTCTTTCATAATTTTATGATATTCTTTCAGCTCTCCCTCAACTCTGTTTCTTCACTTCATTTCATTTTGGCTATTTAGGTCCTTCTCTTAAGATCAGTTCCATATGGACTGAGATTTGTGCTTACATGGAGCAAGGCAGCTCCACTGGAGCAGGACTCATTGTAAGACTTTGTAAGTGCTCTAATTCACCAAATTTTCTTAAAGTGTCTGTGAAGCACTGAGAACTGTTATTCTATGGGTAGCCAATATCTGTAAGTACAAACTTGAATATTCTCTGGGTGAACTTCTATTGACTTTTCTATTAGAATAATATTTTATTATTATTATTTTCTCTGTGAATGTTACCTCATTTGAGCCTGTTATCAGTAAAGAGAAGTAACATAAGAAGGTTACATTAAGGAAGGCTTCTTCCTTACAAGAAGGTTACATTTCAGGGAAGGTCTTTTCCTTAAAAAACATGGAAAAAGCCATAAATGTAAACTGCACTACAGAAACACAGAGCAAGCTCTATGTCCAGTTTTATTGCACACAAGAGTATTTTCTTACAATTACAGAGAAGTCTTCTGGTACAATGGTAGATTCAGGAAAGACAATTGCTACTGAGGGGTTTCTTGGCAAGGAGAAGAAAAAAGGTCCCCTGGAAGAAAATAGTTTAAAAGATTAGGCAAAGGATACACAGAGAAACATGTAGAAATGCAACATAAAAAGCATGACATGATTGTGGAATAATAAGAAGAGAGAGTATGGGAAAACTTTAAGGTGTTTGAATGTGTGGACATTAATTTTGGTATGGTAATGGCAGGATTACGTGAAATGATGGTTTCACTGGAATTGATGGGAGAAAGCTGGTTTAGCAAAGGCAATTTGGATACCTAGGAAATAAATGACTGCAAAGTTCAAAAGTATCAAATCAAGAAGAAACCAAAGTTGTGAATCTGAACACAGCACTGATGGTAGAACTGACCCCCCTGCCGCTACCCTCCCCAGGTAGCTCAGGTAACTGAGACTGGGCAGGTCCCCTGCCTCAGGCAGAGGTCATAAACCTGCTTCAGGCTGAGAAACAGAGAGGAAATTCAGGTAATACATCATTCCAGCTATGAAGTGGGTGATGGAAGTCAGCTATACTATCCCTTCATTCTCCCAGACAAGAGAAATATATTGTCTTGACAAGGCCACGGGGTATGAATTAACGACTGGCCAAAGGACACAGGTAGGTATGTGACGGTGTTGAGATAGAGCAGCAGTGTCCAGGCCACTTGTTACTCGGCTTGGGGACCTTTATTAACCCCGATTCTCTTTATTGTTTAAAGGAGGTGTCAATGAAAGTCTTAATTTTGCTACTTCACAGCAAACTTGTTTCATCCTTACCATTAAATTTTGCTTTTCTTTCTAGGTCTTGAGGGAGCCTTGAAAATAAAAGAAGCAAAAACCCCACCAAAACAGGTATTCTAGAGACAATGTAAGACTGAATGTGAGTGAATATCAAAGTTCATAAAGAAATTAAGAGACTAACAATGTAAATGTTATATAGAAAGGAAAATGATTTTGTTAATTAATTGGAAAGTATTGGAAGACATCAAGAGGAAAAAGAAAGGAGTTTTAGAGACTGGTTTGAGGCTTCTGAAAGAGGCTGGAGATGCAAGAATTTGAGAGAGATCATGGCAGAAAAGTAGTCTAAGAATAAACTATAAAGGTCCTAGATGAAAACTTTGTATTAGGTAAAAGAAAGAGCAATGAGGAACATATTAGAGGCAGGAGAAAAAGAGAGAAGATGCTAATAAGAAACGTATCCAATAATCAAGATGGAAATTAATAGAAAAGAAAAAAAGTCAGGATTTTAAAAAAAGGCATAGAAAAAATGCTTGTGTCCGCTATTTCAGTTCAACAGAAAGGCTCAGAGATCAAGAGGAAATCATCAGAAAATGATTTAGTCAAAAGCATACTCTGACCTGAAGACCAAAGAAGTGAAACTAAAAGTGTAAGTGTACAAAGGTGGAAATAAAGCAAGGATAAAGGAATATTCCTGGAAGATGCACTGGACACTTGAAAAAAACTGTAGCTGTCTGGGCAGTTATAAGAATGGGAAAAGAAATCACTTATAAGAGCTGTTGCATAGATCAGAGAAGACAATACAGATCTTTTCAAAATTAAAAGGTCCTCCCTTTCAAATCTATGATATTACCAAAATGAGAGTGCTAGTTTGAGGAAAGAACCTCAATCTAGTAATCCCACCCAGACTACAAGAAGATAAGGGGATCCAGTTTAAAAGCAGATGTTTCACAAAACAGCATTTTCACAGAATACTTTGGTCATGATGTCAAATTATGGCTTAATCGTCTTGAAAGGAAGGGATGTGAATGAATGTTGTTAACAAGTTACATTCACATTCAATTGCTGTAGCATCTAAGTCACCTTTAAGTAAATGAGATAATTAATGAGGTTGGGAAAACACCAAACACAAAACATGCCATCAATGCAAGTAAATTGATTATTTGTGCAAAGAGAAAAGATAATTCCTTGGAACATACAATAATTAATAAGTATAATGTTTTTGGAAACTCTTTCTGCACAGATATTCACACATGTGAATGAATGTGACATGTCATTCTGTTGCTTTTTGCTGGCTCATGAGCTTTTAGTCCTAAAAGTACTCAGTATGTCTGTATATCTCCAGTTACTTCTTGCTCCCAAGAGTCTACTTTATCGCTTTAATTCCAGCTCTGAGCACAAAAGTACTTTCTGAAGTCTGTACTAACACCACCTCCTTATGTGTGTATAAGCAGCATGACATGCAGTGTTATGGAGCAATGCAGGTGGCATCCGTCATTTTGGAGGCTGAGGTTATGATTTGGAACCCCCAATGTGCAACAACAGTATCAGCAAGACTGGAGCATTTTCTTCACTGCAAATATTGCAGTCAATTCTCTGACCACATGAAGTTACTCAGCAGATCAAACTGCTTATTTTCAAGGTTTAATTCTAACTTAACTCCTTTCTATGGCAATAATTTTCCGTATCGCAACTCACAATTACTGTGCGAACATTCTTCTGAAATTGGTTTCTATGCTGCAAAATAAGTGAAATAGTAAACTGCTCAATTATTTTGAATAATGACGAACATCTTTTGAGGAAATCTTGCCACCAGTTGTACAAACATTCAAATCCATAAGTTTTCCAAATTAACCGAATAAATGTGAAATGGGACTATTCTACATGCAGTATGAAGATGTGATCTGGTTGTTTTTCCTTGCTAAGCAGCAAGTGATACCTTTCCATGCCATTTATGTTACCCATTGCAATGAAAGTCAACTGGAGTATAGTTAGAAAAGTCTGTCGTGCATTTTTAAAATGGCCAGTCTTCCATGAAGAATTAGATTCTCCTCTGAGAAATAACAGTTATTAATATACAGCTGGGGGTGCTTATTAGTCAAGGAGTCATGAAAGTTTTAGATTCTCATTAGAAAGAGAGCCCAGTCCAGAAATATCTGTACCTTGCCTGCCCTTTCTCCTTCACTAACAGAATTGAGACCTATTCATAGTTAAAACAGCAACTAGAACCTACAGCAGGTTATGTGTTCATCCTGGCCCACTGAACAATTATTTCTGAGGTGTTATATAGTGTTATCTATTACTCTGAAAATACCCATTCCTCAAGCCTCATTTCTGACACTTTATTTCTCTAACAGTTTGCATCATTGCTCCAGTTATAGAAACACACACATACATATACTAAAAATAAAAACTTGAGCTGCTTCCTTAGAAAATCTATACCTGCAAAAGATATCAACATTAAATATTTGCAGTGAAACTCCAATTCACATATGTCTATCAACTGATTCTTTGTAAAGAATGAAGAAAGATGCTGGAAAACATGTTTGAAATATGAACCATTTACTCCTTTTCTAAGGTAATTACCCACACTGTTTGAAGCAAGATACCTGGAGACTTTTCAACCATGAATTTTCACTCTCTGCTTAACTTACATAAATAACAAAGCCTTGCAGGTTCTTTGGGTCATATTATTCTATGATGGTATAAAGAGGTGGAAAAGTTTAGAGTGTTTTTCTCACAGTTTTTCCTTTGCCTGGAAAAACTATGGCTGGTAGTGTTCACACCAGTCCCTCCTGTGGATTCCAGGGCTAGCCTAACTGCTCTCCTTTCAACAGCAGTATTAGGTAGATGTGAAGTTCTCCTAAAGCAACAACTTCTTTTCCTCATCTTGGTCTCAGACTGGTATTAGATGCTCAAAAATCACAAGATTAATACATTTCAAGAAGATCTGTCCTTTCTTGTATCACTTTACAGTCAGTATAAAAAGTGATTGAAATAGTTGTTTTATACACAATCTGCTAGTTATTAGCATGACAGAACTTCACACCAGGGAGACTGAACTCTGTATTATGAGATGTTAGGAAATTTAAAATTTCAAATAGTCTTCTATCCATGTGGATAGTAGCCTAAGCCTATTTTAGGTATTTCTTCAAAATATTCACTACTGCAATCTATGTGTCAGCTTCCAAGTTCCCCACTGGTTGTTACATATTTTGTAACAAAAAACATGTTCTGTTTTTTATATATGTCCTGATATCCAGAAGCCAAATTTTTAGTCTATGTGTCATCTACTGCCTAATTAATCAGGTCATAGATCTTCAATATGCTGGTCTTGGACCACTACCACATCCCTGATAGTTCTAAATGTTGAAGGGACAAGGTTTTTCCAAGACCAGCTGAAATCTCATGATATTACAGCCTCTTTCTGTTGTTGAACACTTTTCATTATTCATACATATGGTTTAACTGGACATAAATTTCTGAACAGTCATTGCACATCTTAGTGTCCAGCATGCTGCTTCAGATGTGGTGAATATATTCATCACATCCTATGTTTGCAAAATTATTAAACAGAATCTTGAGTTTTACTTGCAGTACATGTAATTTCTTGTAAAAGAGTACAACTTCCAATGACACTTGTCTTTGTTATTTCAAGGAAAAAATATTCAAAATATGACTACTGTAGTTTATTCTTTTTTGTTCTTCACTTGTGATGATATACTGTAACTCCTTTTCAATAAAGATGTCTTTCTCCTATGCAGAGATGTTTGACTGACAGCTACATACCTGATGGACCTGCAAGCAGTCATGGCTTTCCTCATCCGTATCTAACATCACAGTTCTGTTGGACTCTTGAAATCAAGTGCTGCAGTCACTTGGATGCACTCGGCAGCTCTATCTTCCTTCCAATGGCTTATATCTGCATGTTTGAGTGCATGTGCCTTGTGATCTTAATGGTTATTAGGTTATTAGGCATCCCAGAGAGTGCAGAAATTAATTCCTTTCTCACTATAAGCATTGCCCCTATTAAAAGCTGCTGGCGTTGTATCATTCACACCTGAACTGTCTTCCAAGGCACCACATAAGGACTTGAATTATCATTCTTTTTCTTTTTCCCTAGCACTGAGAATATTCTGGCTTTGTATGGCAATTAAATGTTGTCTTACTACTCAGTAGTGGGTGGTACTGCTATGTGTTAATTGCTACACAAAGTAAGTGATAACATCTCTTGTTTCATGTCTTTCTTACTGACAGCCTGCATGCACCCAGTTGTAATTATGACAATTGAATGAATGGCAGCTTACTTGCCTAGGACACGTACCTTAAGAGTCATGAAAGAGATTACAAACGTGCTACAAATATCTTCCTTTTCACTGGAAATTTCTGCATTCTCCATCTCTGCATCTACTGAGTCTCTTTTTAGATCTTCTTGCTGTATTTTCATCATGGGGAAATAAGTAGTCCAGTTTCTTATACTTTTTCCTCTGCATTATCATTTGATCTGTCTTTGTCCTGTGGTCTGAATTCCTTCAACTTCATTCTGATTATTTGCGCTGAATTATTGATTCAAATTTTCATTACCTTTTATGGATAATTCAGCTGCCCTCTTTAACTTGGATGCATGATATATGGGTTAAGACTCTGTCTTTCAATTAAAAATTTAATTTAAAATTTATCTTTAATTACAGGATTTTTTTCACTATCCACAAAGTTACAGAGTTCCCATCTCTGAAGCAAAAACAATTTTCTGCTTCTCACTATCAGACAAAAATATCTTCCTATTGTTTCATTTTCTACAGGTAAAGTACTTATCTTACAATTTTATTGGTTGTGCCCATGTTTCAAACATAATTGCTGACAGTGTTTTCACAGACATGTCAATTCTTATGTGTCAGTCATGATATTGATTCACGTGACTCCATTCTGAGTTACTCACAGCCCCTATCCTATGCCTTTGCAACATGCATATGCCCAACCCTGTTCTACGTCTATGTACCAGATGAGCTTGTCGTGGTTTAACCCCAGCCAGCAATGAAGCACCATGCAGGCGCTCGCTCACTCCCTTCACCCAGTGGGGTGGGGGAGAGAATATGGGGAAAAAAAAAGTAAAACTCATGGGTTGAGATAAAGACAGTTTAATAGGACAGAAAAGTAAGGGAAAATAATAATAATAACAATAATAATAATAATAATAATAGAATATGCAAAACAAGTGATGCACAATACAACTACTCACCACCAACTGACCAGTGCCCGGCCAATCCCCAAGCCACAGTGCCCCCAGCCAACTCCCCCCCAGTTTATACACTGGACATGACGTCACATGGTATGGAATATCCCTTTGGCCAGTTTGGGTCAGCTGCCCTGGCTGTGTACCCTCCCAACTTCTTGTGCCCCCCCCAGCCTCCGCTGGTAGGGCAGTATGAGAAGTTGAAAAGTCCTTGACTTAGTATAAACACTGCTTAGCAACAACTAAAACATGAGTGATTTATCAACATTCTTCTCATCCTAAATCCAAAACAGCACTGTACCAGCTACTAGGAAGAAAATTAACTTTGTTCCAGCCGAAACCAGGACAGACCTACAGCCACTTCTCTGTTTTTATCAGTAAAAAAAAAAAAAAAGAAAATACCTTCCTTTTCTTATCTTTAATGCCGTGAGAGCATTAAGCACTAATACATACCTAATTTCACTTCTTTTTTTGTCTCAAAGTCCAGCGTTGTGTTTTGTCTCTATCCTTCTCTGATACCCTTTTCCCAGTGCTTTTAATTACTGCATTGATTGCTTATTAATCAAGTTCCCTTGTTTTGAGTGTCCCTAGACTGGTCACTTCCATTGTATTTCATGCATTTCTTGCTGGAAAGTTAGAAAAGGTGAGATGTTCATGAAAACCTGAGATATTTGTTAAGAAAGCCATTTATCCAAATACTAAAAACAGAGCTAACACTGCATTCCCCATAGTTTTATTCTCTGGAGCATTACCAAAATACCCCCCTTTGTAATTTCTATTCCTTCATCCTGTTCTTGCCATGTTATTAAAATTAATATTAAAGTAGGTTGGATTTGCCAGCAATGGGTTGTTCAGAAGGATGGGGCGAAAGAGAACAGGAGTGCCTGAGGTGTGTCTGAGGCATCTTGGGTACCTCACTGAGCATTTAGAGTTTCAGGAAGAATTAAGTGGGATTCAGAAAGTGTGGGAAGATACGTATGTTTGAGGGGAGGGTCTTCCCCTCCCTTAATAAATATTCCTCCCTCAGGCTGCTCTGATCGCCAAGGCAGGCTCTCACAGCCCTCTCCTTAGTCCTTCCCTTCCTTCGGATAAGCCTCTGTGTTCACCCACCCTCTCCTTCCCATGGCATTTGTCTGCCTTTCTGCATGTGTGGTTGTTTTTTCTCACTAAAACTGGCTTTTCTAAATATTCTCAACTGTTGCATTTGCAAATGTTAGGCTTTAAGACACAGCGAAGTATTATGTATATGAATATTGATTTCTGTATAAATAATTTTGAAAATGGTGTAACAGAGTTTTGCAAGAAGCAAGTGATGACCAAAACACACACAATAACATGTCAGATTTCTAGTTTCTCCTCACTTCTCAGTTGGACAATAACCTTTTTTCCCCTTGGAAGTTGTAGTGTGAAGTCTGAATGGAAACCTAACTGTAATTGCCTTTGCTGTATATTTAATCACATGAAATGTGAAAGATATAATATACAGTACAAGCAGGAAGATCATTTGTTGGGCAGATTATGTTAGTGGTGATTCAATTCTAACAGTATTTTCTATTGCAACTAGAGTACGAATAGAGCTGTGTGACCTAACATTGTACGTCTGATTTTGTTAGCTCAGAATAATGGTACAGACAGCATCTCTGTAAGAGAATGAAATTTATATCTCAGTGGGAAAAGGCAAGAAGTAGTTCCCATCTTGTAGCCCTTGCTACTGCTAATGCGATGAAAAAAGACCTGCTCTCTCCTCAGCCAGGAGGCACATTCTTTTGCCAAATTTGCTTGAAGAATTATTCCTAGAGTCTGCGTATGAGAGTGCTGAGAAGCACTACCAGAAGCACTGGTGAGAATGGCAGTTATGTTACAACAGCAATAATTCTTAGCTGGAAAAACATCTCTGAAAACTAAAACCAAAATAAAACAAAACAAAACCAAAAACAAACCAAAAAAAAACACAAAAAAACCAAAACCAAATCAAGCAAACAAAAAAAAAAAAAACCCCAAACCACCCCCAGCCAACCAAATCAGCACATCCAGATTTCTAGAACATATGAATTTTCCAGGGGGAAAAAAAAAAAATTAAATGCTTTAAAAGTATACAGAAGATGAAAACCAGCAATGACACAGATAGATAACAAACTATGACCAGATTTTGCCTAATCCTTAACTTGCTGCAGTATTTGGAAAGGGAGATGACAGTGTCCTAAAGGATGTGGAGAAAGGCAAAGAGACTGACACAAATAACATGCTTTTTAAGTCTCCACACCAGCACATGGAATTCCACCCCCTCCAAGTCAGAGGCAGCCAGCCTAGCTCTCAAACTGCAGATAAATAGTGAAACCATGGGGAAGCCTGACCTCCATCTCTTTCTTGCCCACCGCAAAAGTTGTCTGACGCTGTGTCAAGTTTAGTTTCTAAATGTAACTCGAAAATGTCGCAGTCATATGTGACATTCTTCTGCACCAAGGTATCTGGCATGCTCCACCTGAATCTTTCGTCAAAGTAACACTCATTCACAACTATGTGCTATACCCTGTCTGGCATTGCAGAGTACAAAGAAATCAAAACGAATCACTGACAACCAATACAAGAATGGGCACAGTCTGCAGGCTCTCAACTGAGAGGACTGCAGAGACTCAAACCTTTTGTTCCAAAAGTAGTCAGCACTTCTCTTTATATTTTCTCTACGCTTTTTTGCCAAATGGCCGTGAGAAATACTGTGGTTGGTTGTAAAGTAAAGGCTACACCATTTACCATTCTGGTTTGCCTTGCTTGACTTAGAATTTGGGTACAAGTGGAGAAAGGGGAGCCTTCCATGTAGTGTCTCCTTCTCTTTTACTTGTGGTCTGCTCATTGGATCATCTGTGGGAAGGGACCTAGGACACTGACAATTCCCTTGGTATCCCCTTGATGTCTGTTACAGTTGTGGGGTTTGGTCTTTTACTACAAATCTTACATATGTGTGAAGACATTAGGGAGGGCTTTGGCTCAAGGAATGTGGAATAAGGTTTTGTGAGGTCCAAGGAAACTCCCCTATATGTTTACCTGCCAATGCAGAGCATTTGATTTGCTAAGCTATGGCATGCATTTCTATATTTATTACTGCTGTAATGGGAAGCACCATATTTTATAGCATTTACCTCCTTCAGACAAATAGGGAATTACGTTTCCTCTGTTACAATATTACGTATATATTATGGAGGGGTTGGACTCTGTGTGCTGTGACTTCATCGCTTACATTAGAAGAAAAGCATTATCATACCAAAACACATTCTCTTTCCAAAACTGTTGCTAGGACACTGGCTTCACCTAGGAGTATTAATTGAAGTACCTCTGAGTTTGTAAAATGATCTAGATTCTTTCTTTTTCAGCAAATAAACATCTACTCGCCAATTCATTAGGCAGAAGTCCAAATACTGCCTGCTCAAAGCACAACCCATTTTGAATTAAAGATAAATTATTTCCATTGACATAAACGAAAACTAGGTCAGATCATAGATAAAATTAAGAATAAAAATCCCAGAGAACTCTACTCACTGTAAGGACTGTAACTGTCATTTCCCTTCCTGACATATTTTGCTATTTACTATTTGACTCTTGTTTATTAGATTGCTGACTTTCATAGAAAATGGTGTTTTCTACCAGAAATAAATTTTGTGGATAAATCCTTTGGGATTAAAAGCATTTTTAAGGATTAAATATTCACAAACAGTTGAACGTTTAGGCCATATTTCCAGTTCTGAAACTTTTGCATCAGGGTCAAGGCTTCTGACAGTGAATGGCAATGTTGGTCACCTCAGTAGAGCTCCCAGTTTAAGACAGTATACTGGCTTGTTCGTTAAAGATCAGCTACATTCTGACAATTCAAATCCATTAAGGTGTTTCAAATCAGTCACGAAGTAACTGAGGTAATAAAAATTGCTAGACATTTTTAACAATTTTGATACAGACTCATGAATTTAAAATCAAGTTTCAGTTTTCCAGCAGTCTAACCTTTTTATTACATTCTCTGTCCCTCTGTCTACCAACATATTTATCAAAGACGATATTTAAAGAAACACTGACAAAAGTTAAGGATAGCTTTCTCTGTGTCCCTACTATATCCATATTAAATTTTAGTGTGTATAATAGTGACAGAAAAAATAGTGCTTCAAAACATAAATACCAAGTTATATGCCACTACTAAATGGGAAGAAATTCCTGATGGAAAACAAAGCAGTGCTTCCTGGGTTAGATTAGATTTGATCTGTATGATGTATAAGATGAATAAAATATTTTTAAAAGAACATACTTTAAAGTGCTAGCTTGTTTATCTGGTTGGGTTTTTTTTCTTTCTAATATATACATGCAAGCTGAGGTAAGTAATTTTTTTATGTACCCATCTGGAACCAAAGCCCTTAGTGATTCAAGAACAAAGCAGATTTGATGCACTATTGATTTTCCACCTTTGCAGTAGAAAAACAATTGCTCTATGCAAAGATCTGTTTTTCTGGATCTCTGCCATCTGTCTTTTTAACATTTGTGTAACATAGCATTTGTGTAGAAAAAGAAACTCACGCAAGGTTAAAAAGGGAAAAAAATACTCTCTCGTAACAATTTTACGTGTCTTCACATTGCAAAATAACTTTTGAAAGATATTCAATACTCTTTCCACTACGAAATATCTGGAGTTCTTTGTAGTACATAAATGCACTCTGAATTGCATCTGCTCTTCCTTCCCTGCTCTCCGACCACATGCTGGTCGGTCTACCTGCAGCGGTGCAGGGACAGATTTAATCACTATGTGCTGAATTTCCTTTCCTAGACAACCTTGAATATGGAGTTTTGGCCTTAAAATTTCCTGAATCAAACTGTGGTTTATGTAAGAGGCATCAGACTGCGACCAGTTTGGAAAACCAGTCCTGATGCCTCTAAGGAAGTGTAACAGGAACTGTGTGCAGGGAGCTCCTGCTCAGGATCTGGTCACAATGCATCTGAGCCCAAAATGAGTTTCCCTCTGTTGTAGGATTTCTTTGCCTGGGATCTGCAGACAGTTTGGAGCTCTTCAGAAGTGGAGAGCAAATCACAGGAGCTGAGTTACAGTGTAACCTTCTCGTGATATATTGTGCTATAAGGGCTATTTTACAGCAGCATTCACAAGTCACTAAAAAGTCCAAGACAAAGCAGTATTTTATGTGCTTACAGGTGCAGACAACAGAACGTTTAAGGCAACAATCCCATCAGTTCATAAACCATTAAAGGTGAGCGTGTCTCCATTTCATGACAAAGTTCAAGAAGAATAATATTTTGTAGAAATAGTGTGTGATATCTATACAGAAACCTGAAGCGTTTATACATTCCGAAAAAAAAGAAGTACCTTCCTTCAAAAGGTCTGTCATAAACCCCCTAGAAGACATGTCATTGCATTCTACTGTCAGGTCTAAAGAATCTGTTCTTAGACAAGGCTGATCAAAATTCAGATTGAACATTTTCCATCCCTAAAATGAGTGTTTTGTGGAAGTGTTAATAGCCATCAAGAGGAAAAAAAGCAAAAAATGAACTGGAAAGATTGCACAGAAATCTAAGTGAAATACAGTGAGTAAGATTGCACCAAAACTAATGTCTGTGTTGTCTGATGCTCCATCCCGCTATTGTCATCAGGATCCCAGATCAGCATCTTTCATGCTGTAACATCATCCCCAGATATTTCAGGACAAAAGCAAATACTAGAAAACTTCTGCTCTGCATGGAGGAACTGCTCTCTTCAAACTCCTTTTGTAGGCTGAACACTCCATCACAATTCTGATTCATTCCTTCAGTGGTGGCCTCATCTACCCAAAGAGTGTTCCCATCCTATAATCTAAAATTATGATTTTCACAAAGATAATGACTTTTCCTGACACTGTTTCCTCTTTTTCTATTTTGTCACATTGTACTTCTGTTATTAATGATTGATAATTTTCTTTGCCCAGCCTCATCTCTTCCTCTGCTCTCTAATGTCATTTTAACTATGTCTCTTCTTCATGCTTTCTGTCTGCCTAGACAGTGCAAGACAATTTGGGAACCACTTTTTATCAGGATTTGAACAATTTGGTCTAGAATGCTTCTTCAGAAGTACTTTATTAATACAGGACCAAGCAAAACCAAAATACCAGTATATGTGTTCCTATGGAAAAGTATATTTATGAAATTTTTTCCTCCTTTAACCTTGGATTTATTTCAAAGCCTATAGATATCATTGACAGTCTTTCTGTTTACTTCCATATGCTTGGGTTCCAACATACATGACTCTTGTGAATAAAATTTATATCTTATACATGCAATGTGAAGAAACAAAGAAACAAATAAGGAAGGTTGGGGAGAAGCAAATGGTGCAAATCAGCATTATTCCATTGGCTTCAGTGGAGCTACGTTGATTTATACAATTTGAAAATGGCCTGTCTTAAAAAGAAGTGAAATTAACTTACACCAAAGATCAGTATCACACAGAAGAAATTTGCCACCTGTTGCTGCCACCTTATAGGACAGATGGCTTTGAGGAAGGGGTGGTAATCAGTGAAACAAGTGAATATAAGAGCCAATATTCAGAATTTTACTGATGAACCAAATAATTGCTTCTTTCCAACCCATTTTATGATTTCATATTTACCATGCCACTTGGATAGTTGACAATAGGTTCTGGACCACATGAATTAGATGACAGCAGCTGCTAAGTTTTTCCTCAGTTCCATATTCACATATTTTTACATTTTCTCTCCTTCTGGTTAATTTTGTTTTGCAGAACTGTGGATGGGTCCTACAAGTGCTCCAAGATTCTACTAAAAGGACTAAGATAATAATAAATGTAACCAAAAAAAGGATTAAACTCATGTGATGAACTGAAGAGAATCTTAAAGTTTCTTATTTCTAGTTGCACTCTGGTTTTACCTAGTAACATTGGCTTCTTTTAAGCACCAGAGGAGTAAACTTTATTTGAGGATTGATTTTCATGTTTACCTTATTCAAAGAATGATTCTCATATTCTGGCTGCCAAGGTAGATTTTTATGATTCTGATAGATTATTTTCACTGTCAAGAAAACACAGCTTTGGAAAGCACAGAAACAATGAAATAATTAAAATGTGTGAAGTATGTTCATGCAGAGTGTGCCAGAGACAGACTGACTGACTGAAAAGACAAAATGTTACTGTTAAGGGTTTTTTTCTAATTTAATAAAAAAATAAAGAATGTTTTGCTATTTTTAAACTACTAAGCTTCAGTCAGATTCTAAGACTAAACACTTCTCATTTCTCACCCAAAAGAAGTGAGTAAGATTATGTCAAGAGCAAAAACTGTGAATGAACCTTAAGAATTGTCTGTCAAAGTCTGTAGTTTACAGTTTAGGTGTTATCAGAGGTTACTGATAGGTTTCTTAGTATGAAATGAGCTGACATCTTTCCTGTTTGTATTTTTGAGACATGTCAGTTTCGTAGAGTTCTCCAAGGTTTCAGCAATTTTTTGGAAAGACTGTGGTGGTTTATGTCTTTATAAGTACGTGAGACTGAAGTAAGTGAAGCCACAGTAAACTAAAAGAATCAGCTGAGATGTCCTCGAGCTATGTACAAACAGAAAGTTATCTACAGAGAGAACTATAATGAATCGGTATTTGATGCATAGTAATTCATTGGATCAAATGATGATATTTACTAGTGTAAAGAAGGCAAGGTAGGCACGCGCTAGACTTAAGGCAATCAGGAATCGCTCTCAACTGAGTGTCAACAATAAAGAACTATGAATCCATGCATGCAGTATAAACTATCATAAGCCTTCAAACTCCTGCCTGCACACCCTTCCCCTGCCCTGTCCTATTCTGCTTTTCTTTCTTTTCAGGAGTAGAAGCAAGAAAGACAGGAGGGTGAGAATTTGCTCCATGCATGCTCTCTTTCTCAGTAGGGAGCAACAGCTATAAAGGAAATCCACAAAGGTTTTATAAATTGTAATTTGTTGATCATCCTTTCTGTTGAAGTTTAGAGTTTAAAAAAATTTAAGTTAGTTTTGTAATTCAGTATCAAATCTGAAACAAATAAAGCAAATACAGAAATCATTACAGAACACAGGTTTATATCTCTCTCAGGCCTAAACCTCAAGCATGAAAAAGATGTCTAATACATTTGCTCAATTCTAACACCGGTTTACACAAGTGATTAGTCACTGGAATTTCTGATATCCTTTGTTACATCTTCCCCAAACCAATCTAACTTTGAAGTATTCCTGTTCTTGAGTTCGCCATGAGTCAGTCAGGTTTGTTTCATTGTGACTATACGTGGCCCTGAAATGTATATGGCGAATACATATTTGTCGCAGTAGGAAAGGCATACATGGATCTCTGGTCAAAATCTGCCTTGAAACTTTTAATGCAGATTTGTGCAGTCTGAACAGCTGTGTTCATCTGGTGTTACAGAGTCAAACCTGCATGTCTGCATTTTTTAGTAGCCATTAATTGTTGTCTTGCACTGTTCTCTGTGCCTTCCACTTCATTAATCACAGGACAGTGGTAGGCCAGGGGGTGTGCAATGGGAGCACCTAAATATAAGGAGTAAATTTTCTGCTTCTGCTTAAAATTGTGCAGTAAGCTTCCCTGCCAAAATTCTTTTTTATAAGAAATGCTATTTGAAAACCTCTTGTAATAGGAACTGAGCTATCTCAAAGTCATGGTGAAAGGCACAATATTATGGTACCTGCACCAGTTTCTTTATCTATTAGCTAATGTTGGCACATTATGGTTACAATCCTTTGTCACATAAATTTAAAACTATGAAAACTTTACACTATGAGTGGGAAACAGAGAAATTAATGAGTAACGTATTTCCAACTTGGTTTTGTTGTCTGTTCATTTTTTCCTAAACACTAGTAAAAGTAGTCAAACCGCTGCATTGGTTGTACTGGGCACACCTGGCTACAGGATGCCCTGTGCAGGGTGAGGCCATGAGTTGCCCTGTGCTGGTCACGGGCGGCTCCGACACTGGTGGGAACAGCACTGCACTCTGTCAGGGATCCCCGGTGCACCAACCCTGATGCATTTAAGAAAAAGACACAGCCACCGTGGGGAGGGGACATGCAAGGAGACATGGAGGGGACATGAAGGGGCCATTTCTGGGGACATGGCTGGAGATGCACGCTGTGAAGGATGTGCTCCATGCCAGAGCAGGGACTACCGAGGGACCACGGCTGTGGACGACCCGCACTGGGGCAGAAACACCCCCGAGGGACTGAGGCCCTCGCTGAAGGAGGGATCAAGTATAAAACACGGCAAAAACAATGGGAGATGAACCAGGGGAGATGGGGATGAAAGATGTTTCCTAAGTGTTTGTTTAGCTGACTATGGTTTTTCTCAATATCTGAATCAGTAATAAAAAGGTTGTGTTAATTGTCACTAAATTAAATTAAATTAGGTAAATTTACCCAGGTTGAGACTATTTTGCCCACAGCAATGGGTTAAGATGATTCTTTTTCCCAATATTTTAAGATATACTGTGGTGACAGATGTTTTGATTTAAATTAACCTGACTTTGCTCCTCTCTCAATAATTTGACAGTTTATTTTGCTGACCATATGGCTATAACTAGAATCATAATCTATTGTATTTGAACTGAAGAACAAGGTGCTGAGGACAAACGATAAGAGAATCATTTGCTTTCCATCTCTGCTATTCCCTGCAGGGATGTTTTGCACGATGAAAACAACATTCTGAATTAAAATTGTTCCTTTTCTCATATCAAGGTTCTTGTCCTATTTAGGAGAATTTTTTAACATATTCAATGTTTTATTTAATGCTATAAATATCTTTTCTCTAGTAGAAAATTAATTCCTAGAGTCAGAAAAGGGGAAAAAAATGCTGAGTTCCTGATTTTGCTGGTCAAACTTCTGATTAAACATTCTGTGCAATGTTTATAAAGAAGGATTGGACTTTCAGCACTTAATTACTTTAGCCAGTTGCCATCTGTTCTTTGAATTCTGACCTTTTTTTCCAAGTTGAGGTTACATGGAGCGTCTGCAGGCAAGCCAATTAGATCATGGATGTTTCACGCTGACATTACAACAGACTTAATGTCCACCTGCAGAACCCTGGTTGATAAATTTAATAGTGATGACACAGTGGCCTTCTGCAACCTTCATCCAGCAAGCAAATAATAGTTTATTACACTTGGTATTGTTCGTCTAAAATGTGGCACAACGAGCAGTGGCAAAATCACATTTTGATTTGTTTCTTCAGCCCATGACATTAATCATACACTGTCAAAAGCTTTTCACGCTACAGTTTTTCACAAAGGTAATGCAGGTTAACTCTAAAAAACAACCCCACAAAACTACCCTTTTCTGGGCTAAGAGGAATAGTCACAGACTGAAATAGCATGGAGCTTTAAGCCACCCATTCTCCCATAAAATTCTCAGATGGCCAAGGTTAAGGACTTTGTAGGAAGTCCGTCACTCTACTCTTATACTGCCTGTCCTCTGCTTATGAAAATGATTGACAGTCTACAGATTCTTACAATGGCAACATGAATACATACAAAATACCACTGTATTTCTAGTAGCAGTTATATTAACAGATGATTGTCCATCAATGTACAGTAATGATACAATACTATTTCAATATTGTTCACTACTAAGTGGTACCAAAGACATATTCAAGTCTATCTCAGCCTCTAATAAGGACCTAATTACTTGTGTGAACATCAAAATGTTATAATTTGTGAATGTAATACTGTCATCAAAGGGTATACATCGACAGGACTTAATACCTAAAAGTTTCTTTGCAAAGAAAAGAAGCTTCTGGAAAAATATATAGCTTCAGTTTCATTAAGTGTCTGAAAAAAATAAGAAGAAAGATACACTCTTCCTTGAGGAATGTTTTGAAGCTGACTGTAAATGCAAAGATGAGCTGGAGGGCATGATGTGAAGCCTATCAATGTCAATGAGAGTCAGCCCTTGTATTGATTTTAATGGTCTTTGAATCAGGTCCTAAGCGTGAGATTTTGATAACCCATTAAAGCTTCCACATTTTAAAACTGAACTTCTTCTATTGATCCACTAGCTCAAAGACAGATAATAAATGTTACATGAAGAAGCACAAATCCTTACAACTGTATGGAAACACACTACTTCAGCGTGTCCTGTGCTTACACTACTGAGCCAGACAGCAGTATATGTAAAGCAGTATGTTGCAGAGTTTCAGAGGCAATTTTGCTGAGTTTCAAGGAGATTAATGTCTTAATAAACCACAGGTTGTCTGTTTGCTCTTAATAGGAATCTTTTATTCCTCTCTCCACTTCTTCGATGCTGCAAAGTGCAATAAAACCAACTGCATTTGCACTGAATGAAATTCACTCTATTTCAGTGCTAGGTAGTGACAAAACTTCTAATGAGCCACTTTGCTCGTTCTGTTTATTTGGCAGCATCAAACAGAAAACTCATGCATCAGGAAAAAAGTCTGGAGGTTACGTCATCTTGCTGAGTTTATCCCCCTAAATGGGACATTTTCAGGATTCTGGATAGAGAACTAGATGTTATTTCAGCTTAAAAAAATGAGTCCAAATACTGAATTTCTTCTGTACAGATATGGAGATGCTTCAACCTTTCCACAATAACATCTGAATAAAGGAAAAATTAAACTGACTTACATAAATATTTAATATAAAACATCTGTCCTGGTTTCAGCTGGGATAGAGTTAATTTTCTTCCTAGTAGCTGGTACAGTGCTATGTTTTGAGTTCAGTATGTGAAGAATGTTGATAACACTGATGTTTTCAGTTGTTGCTAAGTAGTGTTTAGACTAATGTCAAGGATTTTTCAGCATCTCAAGCCCAGCCAGCGAGAAAGCTGGAGGGGCACAAGAAGTTGGCACAGGACACAGCCAGGGCACCTGACCCAAACTGGCCAACGGGGTATTCCATACCACGTGACGCCACATCTAGTGTACAAACTGGGGGGGCGGGGGTGGGGGATGGCTGCTCGGGGACTAGCTGGGTGTCGATCGGCAGGTGGTGAGCAATTGCACTGTGCATCATTTGTACATTCCAATCCTTTTATTATTACTGTTGTCATTTTATTAGTGTTATTATTATCATTATTAGTTTCTTCTTTTCTGTTCTATTAAACCGTTCTTATCTCAACCCACGAGTTTTACTTCTTTTCCCGATTTTCTCCCCCATCCCACGGGGGGGGAGGGGGGAGTGAGTGAGCGACTGCATGGTGCTTAGTTGCTGGCTGGGGTTAAACCACGACAACATCTTTCTTAAAGATAATAAATTCATTACATTCAAAGTGTAACACAGAAATTAATTATACTTTTAAACTGATCTGTGATGTATATATGTAAATGTTAGATTTTTCATTTGAAACAATTAGGCACAATAATGTGCTTTTTTTGACTGAAGACTACAAATCACAGCAATAGCAAATGTGTCATTCCTTAATTTGCTAGAGCATACCATTTACCTCTATGATCCCTTCTTTATTACCATTTAAGCATGTCTGTGGCAAGACAATCTGAAGACCAGGTATGATATTCTTTTGATGCTTTCCACCATCACTGCCTACACTGCCTTTTTTCCAATTAAATTTGGCCTGAGAAAGAGTAGTATCAGTGGATGCACATATACAAAACAATCTTATCCTCCATGCCTTGTGACTCTTTTTGCCCCTCATGACTCTTTTGGCCCCTCGTGATAATTAATATTTAAACATAGGGGGGTTTTTTTACTCTGTCAACATATTTATCACATGTGTGTGTGCATACACACACACACACATACTTAGTATCACTTTTGCTCAAACCTCCTACTGCCCAGAATACAACAACATTCAAGCAAAGAGAAGTGCTATTTTATTTTGTTTTATTTTGTTTTATTTTATCTTGTTGTGACCCATACATTTACTTATTTTATAACCTGACAATGTGCTTATTCTCACCAGGCTGACACTGTAAGATTTCTTCAAAGAGCAGACTTTCTAACAACGTAGTTGCTAAGGACTGCCCATGTAGTCTACTCCAGCTCTTTACCTGCTATTACCTGCTATTTTGGGGCTGCAGTGGTCTCCTTCTCCCTGGCAGGAGGCTGAGTCCAGCTCTAAGCTTTTCCTGCCTCCGAGTTTCTCTAGCAAGAGTATGTTTCCATCTGCTACAAGGTTATACCCACAACTGCCTCAAAGCTGTACACTTTGGGTGAATTTTCTCCAACAAATCTCTTCCCCCCTTCCCTTCTGTCCTTCCTCTTCCCCTCACTTCCTTCAGTGTTGTTTTTCCCTGCTTCCTAACCACAACAAACCCTATAACTAGTCTGGGATCCCCCTCTTGTCTTTATCTAGCCATGTCAGCTGTCCTTCACCCGGCCCGCACTCTTAACTCTTCACCTGTGCCCTCCTGGACCTATACTGTCTAACTTCATGCCCACTTTAACTCATAATAATCCTTCTGCCCAAAGATATCACTTGTATAAATCTCTCCGACATTCATTTCTGCTCGGTCTTGGCAAGGTTGAGCAGGAAGCTCATCTTGCCTTAGAAGGTGCTCGCCAAGCCTTGTTCCCAATTTTGGAGCTTTACGTGCAAGCTGACTGGATGGTGGGCTGAATATTGCAATGGGAGTTGGAGCCTCTGCAACTTTAGACGAGGTTTACTTGACCCTCAAAGGCAAATAAAATCTGCCTTACTCCTGAACTTAAGACCCATGAATTCCGGCCCAGATGTTTTCCTTATTTCTTTTGGTTTGATGCTGTTGTTGTTACAAATTACTTACAAAAATGAGGTTAAAAAAGAACAGCATTTAGAAACTACTTCTTAAGAGCAAAAAATGAAAAGGACTAACCAAAGTAACATCTCTGTCAACTCAGTATGTCAGCTGACAACAGAACAGAGAAAATGTGCTGCATGGAAACAGTTACCTCCCTGCTGCTCGGTCCATGTGCCATCATGTGTGTTATCCGCTCTCACTCATGCCTTCACTTGTTCGGCTGCTATGGGACTGGCATTAGTGCGATGCAATGATCAGGGGTGGCCAGGTCCCTAGAGTTCAGAAGTCTATTTTTCCAGACTGTGCCAGCTCGTTTTCATCTGTTTACTTGCCATTTTTAGAAGGGATTATTTAAGTTTATTTAGAAGACTACAAAGGAGCATTTGGCTTCCACGGTTTAGGGCCAAATTCATGCCACGTTTATACATTTTTTATTACTGTCTTCTTGAATTCACGATAACACTACAAAGTGAATTGCTTTTAAGCAATTATGCATCCAATGAAGCTAATGCTCTTGCTATTCATATCTTTTGCAAACAAGAAATAAGGACCAGTGAGCATGTAAAACAGACCATTTTTAGGAAAAGATTAGTACCTCATTAGAAAGCAGCTTGTGCTGTGGAGTATTAGAACATTCTTGCTCTCCACCAGATTAGGCAATCATGGAGTTAATTGCTCACTGGCTGTATGAGTTACTTCATTAGTTCTGAAGTCAGCTCATCAGTTGCAGTAATGATGAGAGTGGAAATCACTGAAGAAAAAAATACTACATCATCATTTTAAAAAATCAAAACAAATCAAAGCATCAAAAAACAATCTGTCTGTATTCCAGCAGCAGCTATGCAGCTCGTGTCAAAACACTGTGATGTACTGAGGTACACTGGTATTAGTCATAACACCTAACAATAACGGGAGACTCTGAGATAGAAGCAAGAGGCCACTGTCCCAAGAAATAACATCAAGAAAAAAGAACACTTTACTGACATTATAAATTATATATTTTGACAGAAAGTGGTTTGAAAAAAAAAAAATGAAATAGAGTTCATGTTACTGCATTAAAGAGCTAACAGAATTTTATGCTCAGTGAGGACTAGGGGAACTATTGATTATATGTACAACCGAACAGTTAGTAAAATTCCAGAGGTGTCTCTCAGTCTCAGTCCTAAAACCAGAAGTCGACACGGGCATATCTATCCTATTCCTATAAGTCATCCATCATTGTTATAGCCAGCAAGAAAAGAGCTTGCATGTTACTCACTGTAGTTCCAGCTGAGCTATAGATTTAATGTTTGTATACTTCATGTACAGTACATAAATGTTATCAGTGACTACTGGGATTTAAGAGGAAACTGAGCACTCTGCAAGAACAAAGCCCTAAATAATCATTTGTATTCTATTTGAGTAGGACCTGAAGCAGAAAGCTGATTCACATTTGCTCATTGATTGCGTTACAATGCACAAAAAGAAGCAGTCAAAAATAGCAGAAATATTTTATTTCACATCTTTTTGGTTTAACCAGCAAATTAAACAAGAATAGCAAAGCCAATTTCCTTATTTTTAATGTCTGTGGTCCTTTCAAATTTTTTAAGAAATTGATCATGCCTTCACCTCCTTGAATTAAAGATTATTTTTGTCCTTGATGAAAGCAGTTAATGTTGCCAATTATTTCTTTTCAGGCATGCCTGAAGCATTTTAATGGGAAAAATTCATCCCGGTGACATTTTTAAGTAGTGGATTAATGCATTTTTAGTATAAAACCATTCTTTATATAGATTAAAGAAGCTGGGAAGTTGTTAGTATTGCCAAATATTTAAGACATTTACTTCAATCTAAGGCATTAAAGCTAACAATTTAAGAGAAAAGATTAAGCAGATAAATTTTATTCTCTTAAAATTTGCAAATTATCCACACATCAATAAATTGTGTGAGGCATGTTGAAACAATGGAAATAATATATAGACATCTAATTTTTATATATGAATACTTAAAAGACTATTTTAAATTAATGAATTTGGGGGACTAAGTAAGTTTCAGCTGATAACTCAGGTTTTTCAATGCAAAAACTATGATTGGACTAATCTGAAGATATCAAAATTAAAGTTTTCAGGTTTTTTGTTGTTGTTGTTAGCTGCATGGATTTATTGACAGCAGTGTTCTCATAGCACAGAATTTGATTTTGATAAACTGACATTTTCTGAGAAAGGTGTTCTGAACAAATTGTTCCTTACAAACTCAAAAGCCGGTGTTTAAAGGAGTAAGGACCAGAGTCTGCCATTCATGATCCTTAAGGACAATCAATTCCCAGCAATGACTAAATAGAGCAGCAATATTATTCCAGTGGGTCTCAGTTAACTGGAGTAAACTCTCATAATATTTATATTTACGCAGTGTTCTTTGTTCCTAGACACAGTTCAAAGCAGCTAACAGAATAAAAGTTGCCTCCAGAGTGAGGAAGTGTACCAGAATTTGTACAATACTGGGAGAAAAAAAGATACTTTTTACAACAGAACTGGCACAAATTTCTGTGTTTGCTTAATAAGGTATGAGCAATTTTACAACAGGAGAGTGTTACTATAGCTTTTCTGGGTAACCAGGGTATGAGTTAACAACCTATATCACCAAGAAGAACATACAGTGATAAGAAATTTAAACGCCCATAGTTAATTTACATGAGTCCAACTTGAAACTCCTGGAAGACCCTGAAAAACATCTGAAACATCCTCAAAAGCTTCAATGATTAATATACAAGCAACCTGAATTTTATATTAACATTTACCAATTCACTTAACTGTGAACGAAACATTACCTGTGAATTAGACATTCCAAGGCCCAGTCTAAATTATTCACCTCCTTTCCACATAACGATAATCTTTCTGAACATCTGGAAAATACAGATGAAGAATAACAAAACTACTGAGGTGAGGTTAAGTGATGAGCTGATACTTTTCTATGACTGTACAGTATGTGTGTGATGGACTTTGTGCAAGGAGCAGGTGGGTACCTTACAGAACTGCTTTGAAACAGTTATGGTCCATCCTGAGTAAAAAGGAAGATGATCTTGTCTACAAAGATCTATTCAGGTAAAACTCAGCTCACTACCAATATTTTCTATTGAAGACTAAACATAATGTCAAGGTCTATTTTCAAACAGGTATAAAGGCAAACACCACCACCCCCCCAACCTCCAAAATACAAACCAAAGTACTTTTTTTTCTTCAACTAATTTACCTTCCCAGGAAAAGTCCACCTTGACCCTTTGACTTTTATGGAGACCTATGGAAGAACAGTGACAATGTGGTGGCGGGTGGGGAAGTACTAGGATTTTTATCTTTTTTTTTCTTTGGCTGGTTAGTTGGGAAAGATTCTAAGTGTGCTGCAGGTGTAATATTTTAGAGCAATATGATAACAGCGATAACTGCAGGACAGGCAAGGGATCTTTAAATATTGAGTCACCCCTACCTTCCTGTGATATTAACCATCACACTAGGTGTTCACTTAAGATGCTGTGACTGATTTGCTACATTAGAACAGAGGCAAAGAGGAACTGCCATGTGAGGCAGTAATTTTTGTCCTTCAGTTTTCTAAGTTGTTAACACAGCTCCCTAATAATTGTTGTAGATTAAGTTAAAATGTCTCCATTCAGATATGAATAAACAGAAGAATTTTAAATGTTTACAGCATTGTAAAAACTAGTCATAGTACCTGTCAGCCATTACTCCTAAATGAATGATGACCACCTTGATTTAGTACTCTCTTTCACTCATACTCATTTCTCTCTTATGTGTGTGTCTCTTTCTCAAACACACAAATATGCTCCAAACAGCACACTTGCTCTGATTCCTAAAGTTTGTTCTAATTTTAGGTATTTCAGGTAAGCAAAAAAAAAGATATTCTGTTTCTTTTGTCATGTTTTAGGTTGGAAGGATTTGAAAGATGGTTGGTGTCTCTCTGCTGCCTTTTGCAGCACTCTTCAGATTACTTTCTGTCAAGTTTGTTTGACTTTTGCTAATAAATTCAGTGTTATTAGGGGAGATAGACACGTGTGATCATGTGTGCCTCATTTCCATAAGAAACCAAGCTAAATGTACTCTTGTTAAACATTAGGTATGAAGGATTATTTTTTATTAACATCTCCACTTACTTATCTTGTTGTTTAGGCAAATCAGTGGAAAGACAAGGGAAAAGAAAGATGTGACAATAAATTAAGAGCTTAATCCTTTAAGTGGAAATAGTATGAAAATGGGGACAGGCAGACATAAATTCATTTTATTTTTTCTGTAACCAAAAATTCCACCCAAATTGTCTGACTGTTTTAGCCAGGCTTAAGCTCTGTTTGACTGAGTAGCCTAGGTTCTGGGCCATGCCAATGCAGTACAGTTTTTTGACTCTAAGCATGATTAGATATATATATGTAAAACCAGAGCACTCACATGTATCTGCAAAATATTTCATCTGGAAAAAGGACAGATATTTTCTAGTAATTATAAAAGAGTTAAAAAGACAGAGAGTTAAGCAGAATACATTAACTGATGGTGTTAGTTTTACAGTGGTCACTTTTAAGAGGAGACAGACTTCTCTGGTCTCCAAGAATATTATTTAGCATAACTAAAAAGTTGCCTGGCAAAGCATCCCAGACCAATGTCTTTATCTCATTTCGTGTCAGTGGCTTGCAGATTTTTTTTTTTTTTTTTTTTTGCTTGCAGATTCCAGATTGTCAAGTTTAGGACAAAAGCATCTATTTTCATGGCATGTGTTGTTTATATGTGAACTACACTGGACATGATTATAAAAATGATCGTTGGCTGGCTACTGTCATGAAATAGTTACTATTCTTTTTTGTTACTGCATTTTAACTGCGTTCTTCTATTTATACACTCTGTCTAAATGCACGCCTCTATGGTTTGCTTACATTTTGCTGTTGCTCAGCTGGTCAAAGCACCACAACGCACGTTTCCAGGGGTGCTGGCATCTGCCACGTCAGGCTGAGCTCAGTGGACTTTTAGCATGAATTTGGGTGCATCCACATTATAAACTTACTTTGTAGATAAGCCGGGTCCCAGATGTTCTAACCTACAAGATACATTCTTTTAGTGCTCACTGACATTTTGAAATGAAAGTTGCTGTCAATTACTACTTCTGTGTTATTGCATGGTAATTTGGGCCAGAAACACAGAATGGTTGAGCTCGGTAAGTTACAATTGTTTAATCATGGAACTGTAGAATAATTTAGGTTGAAATAGACTTCTGGAGGTCCTCTGGCCCACAGCAGGACCAACTTGAATGTTGGATCTAACTAGAAAGTTAGATTAGATTATTCAGGACCTTGTCCAGCAGAATGTTGAGCCTCTTCAAGGACATAATACAGGCTGTCATTATATTTTCCTAAGGTTGTCAGTCAGCTTCCTCCCTAGTTCCAGCAAGGCTGCTCAGTGAAGCTCCTTAGGTTCGAAGGATTTGGATGGTGTTTTGAAAGCATTTATTTCAAGAATGGACATATTCATGCAAATTCTTTAGTGCCAGGTTCACATGTAGGACCTAGGCTACAAGCTGGCTGAAAGCCATGTAGCCATGGCTGAACATCACTGGAGTTTCCAAACCTTGCCAGTGTTAGGTTAACCAAAGTACATGGCTCCTAGCCAGCTCAGAAGGAGAGCAGAGCTGTCTCATGTCTATCTGTAAAATGGACTTTATAGGCTGGATATCCCTAGTATGGCATATCTTATTTGCCTAAGGAGCCTGAAAGAGCCATCTGGTCCTTTTTGATCCTCATAGTTATTGTGATGAGAAACTCATTCAGGCAATTCTTCTGCAGCTGCAAAAAAGTGGTGAGACAGGCTGTATTTGGGAGAGAAAAAAAGATCTCAAATGCTGCTAAATATGTTTCAGGATAATGGCCTCAATAGGACATCTGATGAGTATTTAGAATAAGTGAATGCTGAATGCCTTATCAGTGATAACACAGACAAAGGTTATCGGCATGTGCCACACATCAAACATTGATCTCACTGCAATTAATTTAAGTGAAAAATTGTTTCCATCAGCAAATGCTTTTGCACAACATCAAAGCCTGTTTCTTTGTTGTTCCTCTTCTTTTTAATGGGAAACTTTGACCTGTCCAAGCAAGTTAGAAATCTTTGTTTCTTTTAATTTATTAGAGTTTACCATGCTTTGTAACTAACCTCCCAACCTTGCAGCCTGAATGTGGTAGAAATTTTTATTGATGTTTTGATAAATGACATTCTTTTTTCACCTCCTGGGATTATTTTTATAGAAATGTAAGTATTATAATATAAATATGATCCAAATCACCTTCACCATATTAAGAGACATTCAACTGATTCTGGTTTTTACTATAAGATTAATCAAAGCCCATTTAAGTGAATGTTAATACTCACTGGAATTCTGAATATATGTGGTCATTGTTATTAGAAGGTACTTGTACCAAGGTTAGCTTCTGAGATACAAGAAGAATGCTTTGAAAAAATGACAGCAACTTAAATACCACATGCTGGTAGGGCCAGTGTGGGACTTTTCACAGACACTGAAGGAAAGAAACTATCTTACAACAGAATAGAGGCAAAGTTCTGCCAGCAGGTTCTTGACACAAGTAGAAATGATGGGCCACCTTAGACATTTATTTAAAAATATCAACAAGTACAAGATGTGTAAAATGAGGACAATAATTAGAACACAGGCTAACTGCATTGTGCTCAGAAAAGACCTGGGGCAAATTGTTTGGGCAATCATTATGGGCATAATAAATCAATTCTAGAGATCACCAGCACTGAACAAAGTGTGGTCAAAGTCGCACTTTGCATTTTATCCTGCCCAAGTCACATCGTGGAACTGATTAATTGACTACGGTCAATGCTACCGGATTGACTACAGAAGGACAATGGCAAAAAGTGCAGTAAGTAACTTTGCTGAGCAGAAGTACAACTAGACAGTCCAGTTTTTTCCAGATTACCACGTTATGATTTCAACTTGTTTGTAAATTATGCGAAAAGAATGGTTATTATAAATGAAAGTCTGGCAGACTTTTCTAAAGAGCAACACAAAAAATATGAGTACAGGACCATCAGTAAAATTGTTATAAAGCATGCACAAATTATAGATATCATATGTAAAAATGCAGCACCACTGTAATTGTTCTGATTACTTTAACATTTAATTTGCAAAAGAAGATACACTCTTTGAAGAATTTTTTTTAAAATTGATTTTTCAGTATCTAACTGTTCAATACCTTTATTTATGCATTATCTGTTCAATACATGAAGATGTGCTCTGCATGAAGAGACCAATTATATGATAGTACTATAAACTAATATTCTATTTTCACAACATTCACTGGAAGAAGGAACACTTCATTTACGTTTACTTGCCTTTGCCTTAATTTGTAAGAAAACATACACAACCAACGAGGTGTACATGAGTAATATGTACTCTTAAGTACAATTTCTGAGGCTGACGTATCATCAACCAAAACTATAAAATTATTGTTTGGTACATAAATTGATCCACTAGAAATTGTAGCCCAGGGAGGAGAATTAGCAATATGATGTTGTGATTGCTGGCTGACAATGACACATGTGAGTGGCTGAAATAATAGGTATCCTGCTGAAAAACAACCCACTTTGCTCTTGGAGATACATGTAAAAGCCTTTGGATAACCAGAGCACACAACAGTGAGAGTGGTACAGTACTTGTGGGAGGATTTCTGACTGATTATTTGAAGAATTATAATTTTGGTAGAAAATAAATGCTTCTTACAGTCTGCAATATTGTAGCTCCCTTGCATTCACAGCAGATACAGGGAGGGGAGCAGGTTATATAGAGAGCAAGGAAAGAGGTGAACAGGGCAAATGGGAAGAGTGATTTAAATACAGGCAGATATCTGAGTCCACTAACTACTCATCTGACAAGAAGAACAGTAACTGAAGTTTCCTCCATATTTCCATAGTTCTATAAACTTAGAAAGAGATCTCACTGTATCAGTTTTGTCCACTTTTCTGATTTTTCCCTATACCAAGTTTCAGAAGTCCTACATAAGGAACAGAGATTATATGTATTTGCCCGGTGACTTTGTGTCTTTCACTAGTGCTCTGCCTGCTACAGAAATACTACCAAATCATTAACTACCTATATGGCACTTAGAATAAAAGTTACACATTTCTAGTATTGCTTGCTAGTATAGGCCGTAGGAACTCGAGAGACAGTGTCTGCTCTGTAGTTACACCACCTCTCTCCAAATTTCTAGATCACAAATAAGAGCCAGTTTTGAAAGATTTACAATAAGATTCATAAGGCAGAGCTAAGTGGCAGAGCAATAGTTATCCAGATTTATATCAGAGCCTACAAATTGTAGAGCTACTAAAATCCTGTCAGGTCCTGACATACAAGTTATATGCTTTTGCATAAAATTAAAGCATCTGACTCATTTTCATAATGGCCCACAGCTTTTCTCTACCTCAGGCTTATATATCCTTAGAAGACAAAATAGTGGTATACCTCAAAAGCAAAAGCAGTAAAACATTTATTCCAAATGTGAGAGGAAGGTTGTCTGCCTTTCCAAACAACTGCATTTAATTACTAATAGCAACATACTGTAATCTTAATATGATATAAAAATTTAACAAAATCACCTGATGTTGCATTTGCAAATGAACATTTCCATGGAGAGGCACAAACTGGATTTATCTGGAGCAATATATGAGATTAATTCACCTAAAATCAGAGCTAGGATGAAATATATACTTTAAATATTAAATGTAAAAAAGCAGAAAATATAAATATTTAAGGGTCTAATATTTCTGATAATTTCTCATGGAGAAGTTTCCTTTCTTAAAGGAAAATATTTCCCAGTCATTTTGTCAATGAGCTGTCTCTATAGAGCTGGGTATTAGTGCTCTTACATTAGTTTGCTTGGATTTGGATACACTGCAATATTATGTATTACTAGCTTGAAAGTCTAATATAGTATAATGCTGTCCCACAGTACACAGAAGAAGAGTAATATTTAAAGCGCATCGAATTTGAACCCATGAACACTAGCGACTGGTGACCCTAGTCCATGAAAATAACAAATATTTAACATTTCTAATCATGAAATAATTTAACAAACACAAAATATGTCTGTAATATTCTCGTGTATCATGTAAAATACAACAAGACAACTCAGCTTAGAATTCATTCTCAGCACTTTTTCTTTAAACCATTTTTTAACTGATTGGGAAAAGATTTTTGTCTTTTTTTGTGTGACGGCAGCATGCCATCCAGAGGCCAACCGAGCTCATTACAAGATTTGGTTGCTAGCGTTATACACAAGCCAGCCATCTTCTGGTCAAGGTAAGGTTTGATCCCTATTTTGTCATCAGGAAATACATTTTTTCCTACAATAAGACCTGACTTTCGACTGAGATAATATTTATGTCTTCCATGACTCTCAACATCTTCGAAGTTCTCTATACGACAGGACTGTTCAGTAAGGTAGCAAACAGTTGAGAGAAACAACTAATCCAAGAAGAGCACATGAGCAGAACAGAAGTTAGGCATTAGATAATTTTAATACATTAAAGCAATTAGCTTCCTAAAATTCCCAGTTCCCTCATCTACTTTCTGTCCTGTGAATCACAGCCATTGAATGTTATAAAGTGGGAGCACAATGTCATCTAAGTTTTCAGTGGCAAGAGCAGAACTTTTATGTATAGCTTTGAAATTCCTCAAGAGTTCATTCTCAAAGAAAAATCTGCAGACTCACTGAATATTTAAAAGTAAAACCAAACCAAACCCACAAAAACTTTCATTTTATTGTTCCCAGATTATTTATCTTTGGATCTAATATCACATGTTAAAGTAAAGAGTGTAATTCTGGGATGTTATTTCCTAGCCTACAGTGTATATTCATCATAATTAGACCTGAATATCTTCACCTTCTATCTAGAAAAAAAAAAATTAAATATTAACTTTCTTTTATTTAAACATGAGCTTAATTACACTTTTAAAATTTTGTTTATAACAAACCTTTCCCATTTTTCCTCCAAAAATAGCAGTCATATAAATGTTGACAAGATTTATGTTGCCTTACACTGCAATAAAATCATTGCTTGCGTATTATGTAATTATTTTTCATATTAAAAAAAATCATTATGACAAGGGTACATTAAAATATTAAATTCATATTTCAAAGATTAGAGAAAAGAACTCAGGAACTGAAAATAATTAATAATTGAATGGGAAAAGAAGAATAAAATTAATTCAGTGGTTTACTTCACAGAATGACAATATTGAGCTTGGTTCACCTTGTTTATAAACCCTTAGTAGAGATTAAAAACTTGACCTCTGTGATTAATTAGTTGTGTTCCCAAAACTGGAAAATTTATCCCCAAAGATTTTTTTAAGATGTGAAGGAACTTGACAGAAAAAGTTATGACCATGCACCAGTCAACTCCTACTCACAGACTTGCTGGGAATCATCAGGTTGATTCTTTAACTATGGATTACAAGGTAGGTAATGATTAGCAATATAAGCGTAGAATAAACCAGTAAGGAGAGGCTCAGCTGGAATTCTTAGACATGATGCATAACTTCAGATGCTTCAGTTTCTGAAGAGGAAAGTGTTTCCTCAGAGTCAATAAGTGTACATTTAAGCTGAAAGCTAAGCTTGAGTCAAGGCTGTCTATGTGCTCCACTTAATGCCCACATGGGCAGCAGCACCATCACAGACTCCAGAAATGTCCGTACACAGAGTACGGATGGTTTGCACAAAGCCAGGTTAAAATCAGCAGTATGTGAAGTTCCTGACCATTAGCTTGCTTAAGCCTTCCTGGTTTTTACTTCATAGAGTAGATGTAGCTAGAGAAGTTTGTTTACGCAAGGGCTCATAGGAAACAACATGTTTTGGGAACACACTTTGAAGACTTTTTCAAATTTGCTGTTTGGACTTATTGGTTGGAAGCAGCAGGACAAAGTTAGGAGAGAGGTCCAGTTTCACTATCCTGGCTCGCATGAATCTTTAGACACTCCATTCCTCTTCTGCAGTAAGTTGTAGACAAAAGGTAGCTTTGAGAGGAATATGATTGTTTCTGGTAGAATAACGTAAAGTTCAAGTGTTTACTAGGAGTTGCCACATAGCACATTGTTTCTTCATGCTACAAGGAGCAGTGGCCTACAGTATTTATTTCTCCTTGAACAAGATGGGGATACCCTTGTAATCATAAGCCATTACAGACTTTACAAGCTATTTTCTCTACAATATTTGAAATTCTCCACTCTCTAGTACAGCAAGTTTTAAGCAGTGATGTGAAAGAAATCTAGATCATTGAGTTACTTACGTTAAGGTTAAAGTTTTCAAGACAGAAATATTTTTTTTTTAAAAAGGTAGATTTGAAGAGAGGAAATAATTTATCTATCTGTCTTGGGTAGGTAGCACTTTTCTTGATAGGAAATCTATAGAGACTATGTTACATGGTTCATTATGCTGTAACAAATTCCTGAGTAAACACAAGAAGAAAATTTGATTATGGATAGATTATTATTATTATTGCAAACTATGTTCAGTCATTACATTTTTCCCCTGTATGTTATTCTATGAACTGAAAGACTGTATTGTGAAAATATCACCGAGTTAAGCATAATTTATAACTTAATTAAACTGGTCTTCTGTAACTAAAAAAAATTAAAATTCAAGATAAGTTATCTTAGATTTATTACACCAGTGATAATTAACCTCAATCAAGCATGATGCATTGTAATTTAAGTACGAGGTTACTACCGCAGTTGTTTTAGTAAAAGCATAGAAAACATTTACCCCAATCACGAAATAACAAAATTCATATTCTAAAAATTCCACATTGTCTTTTTCTCTCTGAATATGATCAGTGGGTTTTTTATAATTCATCAGTATTCTTGCTGTCCCTTATTGTATTCTTGTCAACTTGCCTGTGTGAGAAAGAGAAAGCTAATACTTAAAAAAAAAAAAAGCTCCTTTTCTAAAGAAAGTTCACCCTCTATAAAGAGTCCATGTGAAAAACAAATCCAAAGAAATATTGTTCTGAGATTATTTTAATAAAAAAGTGGGATTTAAATTTTCAAATACCTTAGAAGGACAGGAATGTGTTCCTGTGTTTAGTAATCTCTGGGTTATTGTAACTACTAAATTCAAACCATGTTTACTTCAGTACTCCTTCCTCAGCCTTGCTTCCGCAAAGATTTATTCACCGGCTTAATTGTATACGGTGTAAGTAAGTAATCATATGAAAGTAGATTTCAGTTTAATTATTCATTACATATAAGGTTAAGGTTCTGACTGTCTTTTTGAAAGTTAGAATATGGATGTTAAAAAGTGTATCAATGAGCAGTAGAACAAAAGCGCTCTGGACTTCAAATGACTGTATCTACAAATTTTACTATTTGGGGTTTCAGGTGGATTTTGTCTCCCACCTTCCAATGTTCATTTGAGTTCTCAGGCTGGTCAAATGGGCAAACCGCAACACTTTCTGTATCTGGACAAGAACAAGGCATGGGAAACTTGGGGGCTGTGAAGAAAACATTAACAGGATCATGTTTTAGGCATGGACTACAGCTATCCCCCAAAATGGTTGTTACGGATAATAAGGCAAAACAGTTTGGTATGCAACATGCACTACAAAAATTGAATCTGGATGCATTCTATGTCAGCCTGTACTTCCTATACACCATTGCAATGATGTATCAGTCTTCATTTTTTTTAATAGCTGGTGGGTTTTTTTCCCTATTCCTAATTGTACTGTTGATTACTTCAAGCAATATTAAGAAAACTGGAAGTTGCTTTATATGTGAGAGCTGAGCTGCTTCCAATTATGCAGAGAATGTCAGCTTTCTTTAGCAGGGTAATCAGTCTATAATGTTGCACTGAAACGTTGACTTGCAATAAGATGCAGTTAATTAACTTGAAGCAGTATGAAAGTTCATGTTGAAGAGTCATTGGAACTGAGTGAAAAAGTAAACTCAACTGAAAATCAAAAGATAAAAATGATCTTTTTATCCTATGTTTTGGTTTGCTCCAAAAATCCCAGTTCTCTTAGAAAATAACTCCTGAATGCTTTATTACTTTCTTTCAATATATTTTTTTCTGCCTCTCTTCAGACTCTCTTTTTCTATTATTTTTGACCAGGTCAACTATGCTTAAGACATTTTAATTGTTAATTTGAATCAGTTAGAGTAGATCAAATGGAAATCTGTCAGTGAATCCCTGAATGTCACAGCACCTCAGCTTCTGTCTCATGTTTCCAGTCTCTTCTATGAACCAATATTTGCTTTTGAAATGTATTTTCTGTGATGCATCAGTCTCCCCTTTGGTTGATCTAAATGCTAAATCGTGGCATTTCCATCAGGTAGCCTCATCTCCTGAGAACAAGAAACATACAAATTGACATCTCTGAATTTATCTTACAATTGGTAGAAAAATTTCAACGGGTCAAGTAAAGGTGAACAAAATTTTCTTTCTAGAAATTAAAAAAAAGTGTATTTGGCTTTGTATGCTTATGTGAAAGTGGACATTTTAATATTTGACGATTATATTATTATTATATTATTATATTACATATACCTGTCTCTGCCTTCTTTACACCCTCCTTTCAGCTACTTATATACCCAAAAAACAGTACTCCAGGTGTGGTTTCATCAGTGCTGAGCAAAGGGGAATGATCACTTTCCTCGACCTCCTGGCAACACTCCTCTTAATGCAGCCCAGAGCACCATTAGCCTTTTTTTTGCCGCAAGCATATATTGCTGGCTCGTGTTCAACATTGTGTCCACCATGAGCCCCAGGGGCCTTTTCTGCAAAGCTGCTTTCCAGCTTGGTGGCCCCCAGCATGTACTGGTGCCTGGGGTTGTTCCTCCCCAGGTGCAGGACTTTGCACGTCCCCTTGTTGAACTGCCAATCCTCCCATTTTTGTGTCATCAGCAAATTTGCTGAGGGCACACTCTGCCCCATCATCCAGATCATTAATGAAGATGTTAAACAGGACTGGACCCAGTATTGACCCCTGTGGTATACCACTGGCCTCCAACTAGACTTCATGCCACTGATTACCACTCTCTCAGCCCATCCATTCAGCCAGTTTTCAATCCACCTCATTGAAATGGGCTGCTCATCCAGCCCACGCTTCATCAGCTTTTCAATGAGGATCTGACGGGTGACAGTGTCAAAAGCTTTCCTGAAGTCAAGGTAGACAACATCCACTGCTCTACCCTCATCTACCAAGCCAGTCATAGTAGACAATGAGCCAGGGAACACGGCCTTGCTCAAACATAATTTGGTAGCCCCTAAAAACCATAATGCAAGAACAGTGGGTTCCTCATGTTCTTAATTCATGAATAAGTAATCATTTCAGTAATAACTTCACAACAGTGGCAGCAGTAGGGAAGAATAAAGATACCATAAATGCAAAATCAGTACCATGATAAGTAGGCAGCTATTAAGAATTACCAATTAATCCTTTCAGAAAAATCACTTCAGAACAAATAGCCTCCAAACTAATGATAACTCTAAGACCATAAATAGTTAAAGGCAAAGCATACCATATGTTCTTTATTTCTGTGAACCAATAATAAATTAATGCATTAGTTCATACTTTTGCTGTCTGTAGAATTTGGAGAAGCTCATAATCATCATTATCAATCCTACAGATTATTTGCTTTTGTCACAATTTTTTTCATTAATGAAGTTTTTCAATGAATAAAAATAAAACAGAGAAAAGATGCAATGCTAACCTCCCTAAAAAGCTTATTAATATTCAAAAGCTCTTATGTGGAGTAATAAATTTTAGGTGAAGACCTATACATATAGGTCACCACTGTGTGTGAGATATATATATGTAAATATATATATATTTCACAGCTAAGTGTGATTTTAAGGTTTCTGAAGGCTGCTACTGAAGCTGGAATGCATTAACAGCTGTGTCTTTGAAGCTAAGCTTATATGTGATATTTGTTAGTGTACATACACCAGTGCAATTAGTAAATATATTAGATTGTCAGGTATGATTTTTATGAAATACCTTACACGAGTTAATAGTGCAGTTAACATTACTGTAGAAGTCAAAGACAAAAAATCAATGACTGTTATGCAAATTTAATGTCTGAAACAATACTAGCACTTAAAAATGAACCTGTGCTTTAAAGCTGAAATATTAATGATGATATTCAAAATACAATGTAAATGTCTTTTTTAAATTATGTTCTATAGTTCTTAAAATATCCTATTATTAAACTTCCTCTAAAAGAGATAGTACATAAAATTCAGGAGTCTCCAGGGCAACTCATTCTCTGGCAGGTGAATAGTTTCACTATACAAACCTGTTCCCTAAATATGTCAAGGTAAAGTAAAGAAATAGAAGAAATCTTAGTATCAATAAGCCTTATGCTGAAATACCGATAAATCCTCATGTTGCAGTGAGAGGAAACATGCACTATTGTCCTTTAAGTCTACGTCTGCTTACATTCCTGAAGAGCCAGACATTGGATACATGTTCTTTTGTAACCTGCTCTACTGAGTGATTTGTGCAGCTAATTTAAAATTAAAAAGTAATACAAAGCCTCTGACACCTATTTCTTCCTTGTTTATAGAAAAGTAGTCTGTAAGTTTGTGCATGTTTTCAGCTGGTTGGAGGGAGAGCATTCATGTGAAAGGTACTGTGAAGCTTCTACTTTATTTATAAAAGAGATAAGATTTCACAAAACTAAGACTGTTCAAAGATTCATAAAATCTCCCCAGAAGAGAGACACCTAAAAGAGTATCTGAAACCATCTTCAAGAAATTATGAAGACAACTGAGGAAGAAATTAAAACGAGATTTGAAGTCTTGTCAAATGCCTGAGGAGGGGCTTGCAGACAGACTGCAAAGCCACATAGCTGAACATAAAACAGTTTTCCTCACCCAGAAAAGCTGCAAAGCATCTGACAGATCCTGAAATTCAGTTATGTGTACACATCAGATTGAAGAACTATCAGCAATTTCACTGTAATAGATCAGGGAGAGGCAGGAAGGGAAATTTTAAAACTAGTGGAAAGGTTTGGCCGTTGAAGAATTTCTTGCTTAAAGTGAGCTGAGTCAAGAATGCAGGAAAAAATTGTCAAGGGAAGAAACCACTGTGAAAACTATCTGCCTGAATAAAAAATGAGGGCAGCCAGAGAATTTAAGACAAGAGATGTCTAAAACTTCCATTTCTCAGCTCAGATGAAGAAAAAAAGACTAAATCAATGGAAAAATTTGCTTTTCATGGAAAGCAAACCTCATCAGATTCTCTTTAAACTCAATTTAACATCATATTTCTACTGAATAACTGGAGAAATTAGTAGGAAAAAATATTTCTAGCAAAAGTTTTGAGGACTGCAATAAACAATACTATGCCTATAAAGAAAAATCTTAGTTAAATGGATCTAGCACAAACCTTCAATATGTGGCTTGGATTCATACATTTTTTTTGTTGACTATGGCTCTTCTAAAAGAAATTAACAGGTGACTGGGGAAAGAAATCTCCCTTAAACTGCCAGGGGATTTGAAAAAATGAGTATGTCTGACTTATCCAGATACCTAGTAGACCTATGTACTGATGTTCAGCCAGATATTCTCAGATTCTTATTCTGAAATTAGTATAATTGTTATTTATCTGTGAAGCAGACCAACAGAATGAAAACAGGCAAAGAACTAGATGAAAGCTATCCATCACACGTCTCACAACATATCTAATGAAAAAGGATTGGAACTTGTTCTTATTTTCAGTGTCTTGGAAATAAAAAAAAATAGTTAACTCTGTCAAATAAAATAAGAGGGGACTGACAATAACATAGAAGCCACAACTATAGAGAAACATGCCTGCAAGACAAAAAGCCCCAACCAACCAAGCAAACAAAAGCTCTTCAAAGACAAATGAAAGCCTAAGCCTAAATAAGAGGATTATATATTCAAGTCAAACTGGGAAGGATATCACATACGTCTAAGATAGTATCTTAATCTGTTAGAAAACTGTCAAAAAAAACTGCTCAGCACAGACAAAACCAAACAAGTATCACTTTTTAATCTTAAACAGCAATATTTGGTACCTGCTCATCTGGCACTAAAAGCAACATATTGCAAACTGTCTTTAGGGGATGATTTTTCACATCATTTGGCAAGAAGTAGACAAACTCTTGTGTATGTATGTGTGTCTGCTTGTGAGTATGTGTATATATGTGTATGTGTGTGTATATTCACTTACACATACGTGGTTGATTGATAGAGAGTATGGATGCAATAGCAATGTCAAATAGAGCAGCTGCTTTGTAAAGATAAGCAGCTGCTGCTGTCTCATAACACGAAACACATCTACTGCACCAGAAGGTGCTAATATTCCTTTAGCCATGTCAGACACTTCTCTCAATAGTTCATCTGTGGCTCCCCATCTATCACCAAAGATAATTACAGTGTTGTCATAATATTAAAGGGTGCAATTACCTGGGCATTAGAGTTTTCAAGTATTTAACCACTTTAAGTGTATAATTATCCATTAATCTGAAGATAGCATTTGATTGCCTACTGCTGAATTCACTCAGTAATTATATGTTTATCCATATTATAAAGTAAAATAAACCTTTTAAGATAATAGCAATCTAAATGTTTGTTTCTTAATAAGATTACAAATATATCAACTACAATTTATCAGACAATTTTTCAATTTTTTTTTTTTATAGAACTGCATCAGTTTGAATAAGCTGAAACTTTAGTGCTAACGTCAGTTTTAGCATATTGCAGTAGACAAGCAATCATGGAGAAGCCATATTCATTCATATTTTAATACTCCAGGGGTACTGAAAATGGTAGAGTATGTAACGGATCTTTTGGGAAATCTGCTCCTTTCTCATGTGCTTGTTCATTTTCTCAACTAGCCTGTAAGTTCCAAGGTCAGCAACAAGTTAATGTGCTATCACAACTATGTTATGTTTCAGTAAGAAACATCATAGCTCTATGATGTAAGAATACATTTCCTGATTCTTCCTCTTTACGAAGCTTTAGCAGTTATTGAGACAGAACTTACAAAAATTTGCAACTATGGAAAATTTCAGCAGCACCAGGAAAGATCTCTCATGACTCCCATTTGGCATTTTTACCTGCTCCAATGTGAGAGAAAGGGTAGTTGGATACAAGGTAGATAGGACATTGTGCAATTCAAGAGTACACTACAAAATACAGATTATGCAAAATCATTGCTCTTCTGTAACACAACTGCACGAACACACAAGTAATGGCAAAAGTAGTACTAAAAATGTCCAGAACTTTATTATTAATGCTGCACTCAGAACAAAGAAGAATCATAGGAGAGAAAAAAAGCCAAGACAAAAAATGTTAATATTTCTGAATAAATTTTCTACTTGAAACTAAAAAAGCTTTTGGGAAAAAGTTTTTTCCATCTGTTAAATTACGTGCTTTCTTAAAATAGAAAAAAATCTTGAAATAGACTTCTTCCAAAAACAGCAACGAGAGAAATATTGATGCATATAGACTGAATGTACAGAGAGTAACAGAATCATTTTGGGTCTTAGCCATGAGAAATCATTATTTTCATTAATGAACTGAATTGTATTTATTAAATTCAAAGTTGTCACCAAGATGAGACGGACTACAAGAAAATAAAGAGACTTAATAAAAATTCCAAGTGGTCTTGACAGATAGAAATTATATCTACATTTCTGAAAAAAAACCAGTCCTTTGTAGGGACTGAGAGACTGAAGGAGTTAATGTCTCAAACATTGTGGTGGGGCAAGTTCTGCATAACAACGAACTCTGCCTAGCAAGGAATCACAGGTGAAAAGAAGCCCATCAGCAACAGGAGGGGGAGGGTGTGCTGGAGGGTGCACAGCTCCCTGTTCTGAGGTGCTGTTCTGATGTGCTGAACAGGGCAGCTCACCACGGATGGTGAAAGATCATGTCTGCAGGGAAGGGGAAGCTACGCCCCAAGCGAGCGACCCCCCCCCCCCCAAGCCCACAGCCCAAAGACTACCTAATTAGCCTAATGAGTTCAAGTGCCCGCCCAAAGGAGGGGCAGGGATGATAAAAGAACACAAACTGAAGCCCCATGGGCGCAAGCCCACTGGAACTGGAGCTCTTGGCTGGCCTTATTGTCTGCCTTCAACTGATTCCCAGATAAGCCAGGCCTGTAGTATATGTTTGGTCATGCATGGTTAGCACGTGTTACACAGTTTACTGACATGGTTTCATGCCAATTTTTGTTCTGAGCATACCAATTTTGGTGGTGAGCATGCCAATTCTTGTGAGCAAATAAAAGTTGAGGTTTGTGAGTTAAAGGATCCCTGGTGTGGTTTCACCTTAATCCTGACCTGGGAATCAGCAAACCTTAGTCATTGTCCTGAGAAATTGGGACGTGACAGGGACAAGCATAGTGCTTTATGATGAGAACTAAGCAGCTGGATAGAGATTAACGTGGGGATAACTGATTAAAAATCTGGCTACAGGGATCACAAACCTCTACAAAACAGTAATGTCATGTTAGTGTGAAAAAGGGCAAGTATCTATCTTCCTTGTAAGCATAAAGAATAGCATGGCCATGGAGAAAGGAAAATATTCTTTATCTCTGAAGAAAACGGTGGAGAAGATGTATCCACATCCCAACATGAGGACTTGTATTGGGTTTGTGTGGCAAGGTTTTGGTAGCTGGGGGGTTACAGGGGTGGCTTCTGTGAGAAGCTGCTAGAAGCTTCCCCTATGTCTGACAGAGCCAATGCCAGCCAGCTCTAAGACAGACCTGCCACCAGCCAAGGCCGAGCCCAACAGCAACGGTGGTAGTGCCTCTGTGATAACATATTTAAGAAGGGGAAAAAAGTTGCAGCGGGCACAGAAAGAGCAGCCAGAGAAAGGAGTGAGAACATGTGAGAGAAACAACCCTGCAGACCCCCAGGTCAGTGAAGAAGGAGGGGAGGAGATGCTCCAGGCACCGGAGCAGAGATTCCCCTGCAGCCCGTGGGGAAGACCATGGTGAGGCAGGCTGTCCCCCTGCAGCCCAGGGAGGTCCACGGGGGAGCAGATATCCACCTGCAGCCTGGGGAGGATCCCACGCCAGAGCAGGTGGATGCCCAAAGGAGGCTGTGACCCCGTGGGAAGCCCGCACTGGAGGAGGCTCCTGGCAGGACCTGTGGCCCCATGGAGAGAGGAGCCCACGCTGAAGCAGGTTTTCTGGCAGGACTTGTGACCCCGCGGGGGACCCACGCTGGAGCAGTCTGTGCCTGAAGGACTGCAGCCCATGGAAGGGACCCATGCTGGAGCAGTTCGTGAAAAGCTGCAGCCCATAGGAAGGACCCACGTTGGAGAAGTTCGTGGAGGACTGTCTCCCATGGGAGGGACCCTATGCTGGAGCAGGGGAAGAGTGTGATGAGTCCTGCCCCTGAGGAGGATGAAGCGGCAGAAATAACGTGTGATGAACTGACCATAAACCCCACTCCCTGTCCCCCGGCGCCGCTGGGGGGAGGAGGTAGAGAATCCAGGAGTGAAGTTTGTGCCTGGGAAGAAGGGAGGGGTGGAGAGAAGGTGTTTTGAGATTTGGTTTTATTTCTTGTTACCCTACTCTGGTTGATTGGCAATAAATTAAGTTAATTTTCCCCAAGTTGAGTCTGTTTTGCCCATGACGGTAATTGGTGAGTGATCTCTCCTGTCCTTATCTCGACCCACAAGCCCTTTGTTATATTTTCTCTCCCCTGTCCAGCTGAGGAGGGGAGTGATAGAACGGCTTTGGTGGGCACCTGGCATCCAGGCAGGGTTAACCCACCAGAGGACTCCAGTTCAAGGAAAATGATGCCTGAGAGAGAGAGACCACGGGAAGTCATGGTTATGTGTCATAGACCTCTGAGCATGCTCTATAAAGCAGGTTTTTGAATGAACTAGAGATGTTTAGTCTGAAAAATAATCTAGTGGAGATATAAAACTCTTCTCATGCATAAAACACTGCTGAAAAGAAGGAGGAGTAATCTGCTCTCAGTAGTGATAGGACAAGAAGTAAGAAGTTTAAATTCCAGCAGGGAAGGTTCCAGATGGACATGAGGGACACAAATAATGAAGTATGAGAATGGGTTGCTTAGAGAAGTTATGGACCTTCCTCATAGAAAACTCATTAGAACTGGCTATCTGCATTTCCTAAGGAATTTAGTTCTATGTAACAGGTATGTCCACATATTTCTCTGTGTTTCTGGTCCACCAAACAACCAATCAATTTAAACCAGATTTGGCAGAACAGTATAGGTCTCAAAGATATTTCATTTATTTGCAGGAAAATACATTACGGGCAAAGGTGAGAGACTTCATTAGAATTCCCCACATGTGTTTTGAACTCAGCCTTTGCTAGATAACAAAGACGCTCTCTATGAGATCAGATGTGACATGAATGTATATGAAAACTAGTTCAGTTTCACTGTTTCTACTGTATCATGGATAGACAAAAGGTTTTCAAGGCATGTGGAGTTACAGCTCTATGTGTGCTTCAGTTTTGAATGTTTGCAGCTGTCCTAGCTGACATTCAGACCAATCTGAATCTAAAAATTAAGCTTAAATTATATTTTAAAAGTCTTTTCTCATCCAAATTAACTTTCTACATGTGTTTGTTCTGTGACGGTCTTTCCTCTAAATTCTGATTATTCCTCTGTAGGATCAGAAAATCTGAGGAACCATTGCCCAAATTGGTGTGACTACATATAAAATTGAACAAAAGAAATGCTTGTTTCTGTAATGTCAAGCATTTTCTCATCATCAGGAAGACAACAACATCTCTGAGTTGTTCTGGGGTGGGGACAGGATGATCCATTATGTGTGTTACATGATAGAATTATGCCTGTTCTCCTAGGACCTACTGTGTGCATGATGATTTATCTCAATCCTTTCTCTCATGTTCCCATTAAGCAGCCATGACTAAATATAGTATCTGTATAATCTAGCACTTATATTAGAGCATGTGGCTATATGTATGTGGTACTCCCCAGTGCCTTGATCAGTATAATGCCACATACATTTCAACCACAATTAAACTTCGCTAACTTTGCAATATTATTTCCATTTCACACATGAAAAAGTTGACCCCTAAATGTTGTCATACTATAAAGCCATCCTGTCTTTTACTTCGTCATGAGTATATAGCCTTTTTTATATTTTTACCCTTCCCTTCCCACTTTCTTGATATAGTTGTCAGCTATAGCTGGCTATATATATATATATATATAGAAGACTTCTCATGTTAATGTGATGCATTTTATTTTATTTCTATTTCAATAGCCTGAAATCAGAACAGGCTGAATTAACAGCATTTTGCTCCCAAAATGTAACACTTAACAGCTGCATTACAGAAATTTTTGTATCATGCCAACTGGATTCTTTATCACTTGCTGGTTTTCAGGGGGAAAAAACATATGAAACGTTGAAGACAAAATGGAAAATAACTAAGTTCTTATTCTTTAACTCATTTTCAGATGCATAGTATTAAAAACATTTGTTCTCACAGAGAAAAATTTTCCTTTTTATTTAGTGCAGGTGAGAATAACCTTGTGCTGTGTATGTGAGCATGACTGGCCATTTCTTTGAACCTCTGATGACTGGTTGAAAACTTTCTTTAAACAGAAGATACGGTTTATGTGATTAAGGGTTTGAAGCATCCTGCCTTAATTCTTGTAAGGAGAGGCAGGGGAATGGAAGTGATTGATAGACAAGTTCAATTTACTTAAATATAAATAATAGCTGTCACTCACAATATTTGGCCTCAAGACTTTTTATTTTGTTTGTAGCAAAGGATTTCAGGCTGAAAAAGATTATTAACCCTGCTTAAATTAGCTTCAGAGAACTTTGAAAAGCAGCTTTCTTCCAGTTTAACACTCTCAAAGTCTGTATTTTTCTTCTCTAAAATTAATATATATGCATAAGCAGAAAAAAAAAAAAAGTTGCTGTTGGAAAATAAAATAATTAATTTATAATTCAGTATTTATTTTAAAGCATACCCAAGATAAATGACTAGAAGATTTTATTGTACTGAAACTTGATTATATTAAGTTCTTTTAATTTAGAAAAAAAAAATGTATTTTCAAGCATCCTGCACTATTTGCCCACAAAGCTGTAAGAAACATGAGAAGAATAAGGTTTTCTAAATATTACGTTTTGACAAATCCATACGGCTGCTTGTGATGTTGTCTCTCTAAAATCCCTATTCTTCCAATATTATATGCTTGCCGATTGACAACTGAAATACAATATTGCCATTGGGGATACTGGTAGGTGAAGCTACCAACAACACAGTAGACTAACTATTGTAGTTTCAACTGTGTCAAAATTTCTGCTATCACCATTACTTCTTGGCAGAGCATAGAAATCCCTTGCTTGCCAAAGTACTCTCAAGGTCAATGACAAAGCATTTACTGTGAATTCCAGAAGCTGTTTTTATTTTAACAAAATTTCAGAGAAAAAATAGCCTAGCTGCTAAACTTAAAAAACCCACAGAGCCTCTCAGCAGGTGGAAAAGTACAGGACTAATAGTTAGGATTAAAAATAATAAAATATGTTAAGAAACAATAAAGATTTATAGAAAAAGTATTTGGCATTTATGTCTTCACTTGTTATTTGCTCTTTCCACAATTGTGTCTATTCCATTTAAAAGCTATAATATAAATTTTTAAAAAGGAAATATTCTTTCCTGAATTTAAATGACACCAAATAAAAGATCTATTTATACTAGCATGAGACTTCAAGGGAAGATTTACTTAGAGCTTAATACACTTCTTGGGACCAAGTCTTGAACCTACCAATGCTCTGGCGGCATATGTTAACAATTTCGTAAATTATACCTTATTGTGTCTTAGTGCTGCAGTTAGATAGATAATGGAGTACACCTGCTCCTCAGAAAGGGATTAATAACGATTTCTTGACCTTGGAAGGAGTACTAATCAGTGCTATTGTATCTATATGCAAAAAATAAGAGTTTCTCTAGCCTGCTACTCTTCAGAGACTTGTGTCTATGAGGAAGTACTCGGACAACACTGCCATGCTTGAAAAACACCTACACATTTAAGTGCTTTGCAATGAAAAGAAAAGGTCATTTTAAAAAGCAGAATACATCTCACAGAATACTTAGGGGGCCAATGCAGCTGATTTCCTAACTCTGCTTTTAGTAGATTCCTGCATCTGAGAATGATGGAATTTTAAGGGCTTGACTTAATTTTGCATGACCATGACTAACTCTTCTCAGCCTCTCCATTGAGGTTATCTGTATTTTGAGAGATCATTTGACTGAAATGCATGCATTTGACATGCATGCAATTGCAAGAGTCAGCTTTTCCTTTAGTAGTGATCAGGGATCAGCATATAGTAACTTCTCTCAATTGTTTTCTGAATTTTTTCTTTATACATTCCAAGGTTGTACACTGAAGGGCACAGTAGTAGGAGGCTAGCAATTGTAAATAACCCTGTAGACTTGCCTTCCTCCAGTAAATGAGGTACAAATGTACTTAATGGAGTCTGGTGGCATCAATGGTGCTGTAGGAAGCAACCCTGAAATACGTGGTGTTCCTCTGCTCTCAGTTCTGGAGGAGGCAGATACTGCTTGGGGTTTGCCCATACAAAAGGTAACACACTCTTGCTTTTTCTCTTTTGAATACCTTCAGTGTTAGAGTGGTAGCTCAGTGTACTATTCTCATTTTACATCATCTTTGTGAGCTGATAAAAGTTGAACATGCATTGAGTTTCAATAAATAGAGCAGGCAGGGATGTGAATGGGATGATTTCAGAGACTGTGCCATTGTGACTTTTTAACACTAGGATATGTTTCTGAATTCTGCAAGAAAATGCTGCATAAAACTTTCTTGTGAGAAAAGAAAATGCAGTTTCATCTTTGCATTAAAAAACCAAACAAACAAAAAAACCCAAACAAACAAAACAAACCAGGCTCAGTACCTGCAAAACGTGGTAAATTTAAGATGTTTCCCTTATAACTTGTTGGGGTATTTTTCTGTACTGCTTCTTAATGTTAAGGCAGAATTCATTATATATTTTATTTTGGGCTGCTGTGAGGGGTCGGTATGTAGCATGCCTACCTTTCTTTCACTTCTGTATCTACAGTCTACATGCATCAGTGTACACATGTAATCTCCTAGCCATTTCATCAGTCAGATGTGTTGTCAACATAAAAATAGGCAATCTCTCTGCCTGCAGAGGTCTTTTGAAATCTGGAACTAAACTTAATTGTTGCTTTCTCCTCAGAAGTAAACATTTTTAGGGAAACACAGAGGAAGAAATGCCTTGGCCAAGCCACTGCCAGTCTTCACATGCAGGTTAATATTTTAGGTTCTCCAGCTGGATTCACCTACCATAGCCTGACAGGATCCTCAGCAGTCGGGAACAGCAGTTGCTTTTCCTTGACTGAGCACAGAAATTGGGACACTTTGGGCATTCTTAACTAGGAGGCATTAATGCATTACCTAAATATGTAGTTCTGGCTGCCCTCAGTTTATCTTTTGATTAGGATAGAAACTGGCAAGTAACTGGCCTTTCAAAAACAGATGCATATATGGGAGAGGTTTAGGGATGCCAGGTGAGTAGCAGAGTTTACTCTTCTGTCGTGGTTTAACCCCAGCCAGCAACTAAGCACGCACAGCCACTCACTCATTCCCCCCCCACCCAGTGGGATGGGGGAGAGAATCAGAAAAAAAAAGTAAAACTCGTGGGTTGAGATAAAGACAGTTTAATAGAACAGAAAGGAAGAAACTAATAATGATAATAATGACAACAATAAAATGACAATAATAATAATAGAAGGATTGGAATATACCAAACAAGTGATGCACAGTGCAATTGCTCACCACTCGCCAACTGATGCCCACTTACCTCCCGAGCAGTGATCCCCCTCCACCCCCACTCCCTCCAGTTTATATACTGGGCATGACATCACATGGTATGGAATATCCCTTTGGCCAGTTTGGGTCAGCTGCCCTGGCTGTGTCCCCTCCCAACTTCTTGTGTCCCTTCAGCCTTCTTGCTGGCTGGGCGTGAGAAGCTGAAAAATCCTTGACTTACTCTAAACACTGCTCAGCAACAACTGAAAACATCAGTGTGTTATCAACATTCTTCTCATACTGAACTCAAAACATAGCACTGTACCAGCTACTAGGAAGACAATTAGCTCTATCCCAGCCAAAACCAGGACAATTTCTAAGACAAAACCTTTTTGTTAGAGTCCCGTCCTAAAACTGCTCTTTCTCTTAACAAATAGCACCATGCCTAACCTGCTCTTTTACCATACTAGCCTACTTGCTTTGTAGAAGAAGTACATGTAGATGTGTAGGTCTTTCTACCTGAAGAGAACAAATGTTTAATTGTGTCCTTTATCATGAGAATGTTCTAAATCCTTAATTTATGACACAATATAGTATGAGGTTTCTTAGCACTTTTTCCAGATGAAGCAGTTATATTTTGTACTGATATCATTGGAAAGTCTGTGAGAAAGCTGGTTTAGCACATATTTTAAAGAGTTATGAGGAAGAAGCAGGGCTTGCAGGTTCCTTGTTCTCATATATATCTCATACAATGTTATTTGGATAAAATGGTCTAAACTCTTTAGAAGGAATAGACTTTACAATATCATGCAGTCAATGAACAAGTTACCTATATGGAAAATGTAAAGCCCATCCTACCTCTAATTAAAACTGACGCCATCTAGAACCGTATTGTTCTTGGTCCTACAGTGTATGGGGAATAAGCTAGTCAAACCAACAAAGTTTTGTCAGTCTAGCCATGCAACTGAGCAATTCCGTTCCTTTGATTGCAATCTCCTCATTCATTTCACCTCAGAGTAGATTTCTCCCTCCCCCGCCTTGCTTTTTTGGGTTGTATTTGTCCTCTGAACTGAAAAATCACTTATTTTTATAACTCTTTAGTTTACTCATCTATAACTTTCTTCAAGGTTCTTCTAGAAAAGTGTCTGGTGGAGACTCTTGCTTTCTTGTAGAATGCACTTGCAATAGACAATACATAAAGAGAGAATCACAGCTGTGATACATCAGCCTGTACCAAAGTCCTGTTCGTGAAAACAGAACTAAAAAAAATAAATTACTTATTCTCAGCTTTTTCTTTTTTTTTTTTCCCCCCATAGGCAAAAAAATTAGTAGCTTGTAGTCTTTTTAAGCAATCATCTTCTCTGACTGTGCTGGTGGGCCTGCCAGCCACATTTGCTCTCTCAAAACCTGCAACTGCTCTTTTCCCATAGGCACACATTAAATCCCTTTCTCCCAGACAGTTTGTCTGCAGATGAGTTACATGAACGACATTATAGGAGATGGTCCAATGAGAAAGAAAGAATTACTTTTCAATGTTTATCAACTTCTCTCAGAAATTCAATTGGCTTTCAGAAAGCAGCTTTAGTCAGTACTCCCAGTAAACCTCCTCTTCCTCCAAGCAATTTCTTTTTTATTCTTTTGTCTTTGCCATCAACTTATGGGCATAGGCCCCATTCTTCTTGTTACAGACACCTCTGGCATCACGGTCTGTGTCTGAAACAAAACCAAATCACCATATAAAGAAATGCATCATCCAAAATGTCCATCTAACTTAATAGATAATGGTGTACTTACTGCCTGCTTTTGCTGAAGTCTGTGCAAAACCAACAATATTATTAAAATTTCTGCTTAGTCCTCGTTCTGTGTTGGTCTGTTGAGAGTCTCTGATTACCTTTGGCACTACTTGGGTGAATGAGACTGAATGCGGTCACACCTGACAGAGAGCACATCTCCTGCAGTGCAGCAGTTCAATGTGTCTAGTCAATTGTACATAGGCTCCCACTCACTGACATTCAGCTGTCACTTCTTTGACAAATTGGGAATGTGGGGCTATCTGAGGGCACTTTAAAATGGTACTCATTCGAGTTCTCCTAACACTATATACCAAATGCTTTCTAACACTGGAAGACGCGCCTCTATTGCAGCTTGCATATGCCTTCCTCCTCCATCTACTTGCTCTTAGCTTTTCTGTGCTTGTAGTTAGTTAATCGGTGTGCTCCACCACAACTGAGGCCTAAGTGGCACTAACAGGGAGCTTTACAGGTCTACTTCCACTGTTTTAGACTTAAGACACTGCAAGATCCCTCCCACCTCCAAATGAATGAATTAATATCCTTCATCATTTATGCAGCTTATGTATGTTAAAAGGGTGTCTGCAGTCTCAAAGAGACCAGTACAGTTGTATCATCTACACACAATCATTTAAATAAAAAAGTGACAGTACGGCTCTTTTGATTAAGAAAATAACCACTCTTATTTTTGTATTATAAATACTTATTCTTGCAGTACTTGGCAGTCTGCTACAAAATTAAGCTGTGCCAGACAAAAATCATAACGAATCCTTCTCCAAGTTGCTGAATTAACTGAATGAATAAACTTACATACTGCTATTTTGCATATTGTTCTCTTTTTTCTCACCCCAACCACCAAAAAAATAAAATACCAGTTCTGAGTTTATCTGACATACTGCAAGGATTGTGCTCTTGGGTCTGGAGAGCCTGTATTTAATTGTTGTTTTTGTTGATTAGGGCCCACTGAATTTAAATATCAGGCTCTCATTCAATCTTGCTTAGTATGAAAAGCACATCACAGTCCATCCGGGTGAAACCTGAAAAATGGAAGTGAAACAAGCATTTTGTTGTTTCAGCTTGTTATTGATGGAGCTGACTGAGAGAAAAAAATAGCAAAATTTTAAAAGATTACTTCTTTTCAAAATGTTGTGATTTTGTGTTGTGAAAAGAGTAGTAGTTATTTTTAAGAGACTCTTTTCCACTGAACTGTGATTTCTATCATTAAAATAAACCATCAGAAAATTTACTTATTTTTATCAAAACTTCTAATAATATTTTTTTGCTTTACTATCTCTACTAACAAGTAAGACTGAATTTAACATAATACATGGATATTGCATCTAAATACAAACCTTAAAATCAGATACACATCATGAACAGAGACCACAGATGTCTGCCAAATTTGTATTAAAAATTTCCTAAACATTGTAATAAATTTTTTATCTGGTACTGACTGTTCACATTAAGAAATGAAAGTTTCAAGCCTCGAACATGGAAGTCCATGCTTATTCTTCTGATTTATTGTGCTATTGTGTAGCTTACATTAATCTGTACCGTGGCCTTCACTTTGTGCAAGGCTTGTATAGTATTAAAGTCAAAACATTTAACATGTAAGAGATACAAAAGAAGCCTTATGAAGAAATCTTCTGTCATTCATGTTACTTCAGGCAGCCTTCTTCTATGTTTAAACTGACCAATGATATATTTAAATTAGGATTTGAGGTCACTTCTTTCCTACTAGTAAGTTCAGTATATGCTAAAAAGATACGAAAGTAATGCTCAACTGAATTATGCAGTAGGGTAACTAACGTTTGTGTTTTGTTCTCCTTGAAAGCAGGCAAAGGTTAAGGCAAATGCAATCTAGAATGGATGCAGAAGAAAGTGAAGAAGAGCCCTTACAGACTTAACATTTTCCCCAAATCCCTAGGAGTTGGAAGAAATTTCTCTATTCCTTGTGCATGCTTTAATATCCTGTTGACTTTCTTTGACTATAGATTTTTGGAAGAATGATAGTGGGCTTTTGTTCCGTCATTGCAGAGGGGAAAAAAAATTGGGAACAGAAGTTTTTGGAATGCTTTTTCATGGAAAATATGAGTGAGAAAGTCTTAGAGAGCAGTGAAACTAAAAACAGAAGTGGGGAAAAATACAAAATCCTTAAAATAATAATTTTTAAATTATTTTCTACCAATATATAATGTACTGGTTCTGAGTTCCTTTTCAAAGGCTGTCTCAAAACACGAACATAAACCAATGCTTATATTGATCTGCTCCGTAACAGCCCAGTGTTATTCAGGTTACATAGTGACGTGTTTGAAAGTTAACACAAGGTTCCACTCCCTGTGTAGTCCTAGCTCTGTCATTGCATGTAGTTCAAGGACAATCAGCAATTCCCTGTCAAAAACTGTATTATGCCAAGTAACTAAAGCCTGTACTACCACGCACTTAGGCAAAGAGGTGGCCTGAGGACTGTGCAATCAATCTGAATTCTGACGTTTCCAAATCCACCTTTCAATTCTCTTCCTTCTCCTGCTCTTGCAATAATATGGTACTTTCAGGCAGCTTGATGTGGCTGCTTAATACATTGCTTAGCAGTAGTATAAACCTGGTCTGGGAATGTGCCAGGGTGATTTTGGGACACAGCCAAGATTTTTTCCTGAGGAACAGAAGTTAAGAGAAGAGACATTTCATTTTTCTTTTGTACATTCAGTCAAATGTGAATGTGATTCCATGAAAAGAGAAAACTCAGTCTTGTCATCTTCACAGATTTCTTCCCTTCAGGCTCCACAGTCTGTGGCAAATAGCAGAAATGTAGAAGTTTTGAAAAACTTCAAATTGGAAAGCAGTAGACATTTTGAATATATAAGCTGTAATAAGCTACTATTATAATATTTAGGAAAGGATTTTCTGAACTCAGGTCTTGGCACAAAAAAGAATGTGCCATTCACCATTAAAAATAAACTAACAAATAAAAAAAGCATTGAAAAGCTGAAAAAAAGTGCCTCTATTACCAATAGATTAAAAGAAGTCCTGTTTGGTCCCTTTTTCTGAAAGCATCTTTGTAAAATAGGTTTATTTCTTATGCAAATGTGCAAAGGAAAAAACTCCCATAACCTAAAGGGAAATTTTATGAGGTAAAAATCTTCAATAGCTCCCTACTCACAGGACAGAAATGAGGGACTGCACATTTTTTGGCATGTAAATGGAATTATCATTCTGTAAGTTATACATTAGATTTACCCCAAAACCAAATGCATGCACAAACACTGGTGAGAGCAGAATAGGCCTCCAGCTGCACGGGTTTAATAGAAGGAGACATAGCAGGGCACTACAGGGCTTTGCCACTGCTGTGGAACAAAGAGAGGTATCTTCACCCGCTGCCGTATGGCTGAGCTCTAGTAAGATGTGATTGTTAAGAAGGTATTAATGTATATAAATATATACACATATATCATTCTATACTTAAGTGCATAGGTTGTTTAAAATGCATCAGCAGAGTGATTGTAAAAGCATTATGTAACTGGTAAATAGAAGGAAAAAGCTGAAGAAACCATAAAAGCAATTGTAATAAAAAGGAGAAATCCAGCTTACACAATACGTAAATTATCTGAACTTCATACAAGGCCACAGAAAAACTAATAAAATGCTGGTTCGTATGTTGGACCTGCTCATTCAGTCCTTTGCAAATCCTAAATTGTTTATGCCTTTTATAGAAAACAGAAAAGTGTGAATAGACTCCTTGCCCTGACACCAGCCTGTGATTACATCCAAACAAAGCTTCGATTTTTTTGCTGCTCTGAGGCTCACCACTTAGGTTTTCTGAACACCTGGCTAGTATATGTCAATGATCTTAAATGATCTTTAGTAGTACTCAGAGGAGATCCTCTGTTGCCTTTTTTTAGAGATTTGATCCAATGCCACAGTAGCTGTGGAATGTTTGTTAGACATTGCCTGATTTAGAAGGCTCTAGAATGAAAAATGGCACCAGTTAAAACATACGGTCATTCACTCCTCCAAGAGGAACAAATGCCTCTCCAGTAAGATTTTGAAATGGTGATTATTTTTTTTTTAACTTCATGTGGAACCATACATCTTTTTGATGATACATAAGTAGGTTTTCTATTTTTATGGTTTTCAGCTGCCATCCCTTGTGTCATGTGATTATGTGTGTTTTCTTTACCAAAACCTAATTTCATTGGGTTTGTTTCCCTAGCAGTAGGGGAATGCTGAAGAACAGACTCACTTCTGTAGTGACCCAGCTCCCTGTGGAGTCATGAAGCTTCCTAGGGGTGTCGTGTCTTCTTCATCTCTGGCTGCTTCTATTGGTCTCATCCAAGACACTTTTTTTCACCCTTCTTAATTTAAAAAAAACAAATGCACTTCTACTAGCAGGCAGTAAATGAAACCACTTCCCTGAGTTCCCTTTAAACAGGGTATAAGGGAAAAGGAGACTTTTTTTCCATTTCTCCTCATTGGTTGGGATCAGGTGACAGTATGAGGATGGTGTTAGGATGAAGAGAGTGTGTCAAACCTGCATTTAGCAATTAGCTACTGTGTGCCTAAGTTAGAAGCTTTCATTTTCTAGAGGAGGGAAGATTTAGTTTCAGATGTCTATGGTGTTTGGTTATTAGAAGGGATTTTGCTCTAGGCATATTGATCTGTAGAAACTATTCTATTACTCACAGTGAGTACTAGATGCCCTCGTAGTGAGTAGTAGTGAATTTGTTTGTTAAATTTAACATGAAAAAAAAAAACCCAAACCATAGTATTTTGGCAAATTTTGATTGTTTGTTAGATATCTTTTTAATTGGAAATGAAATGCAAGACTTAGCTGTAATAATAGTAAAGCTACATATTACAATCAAAGCTGATCCACAGTTAATATATAATTTTTTTTGTGTGTAGCAAGTAAAACTGATAGCCAAATGTACTAAATAACATTCTTAGAAAATGAATATTAAAGGAAATAAGTTATAAAGGATTCATTGAAGGAGGCTAAAGGTTTTTCTTCAAAGCTTTCACCAAAATGATATTTCTGGGGGTCAAATGACCCTACTTTTCCTGGGCTCTGTTAAAGTAGAGAAGGTGAACAAGCAACTGTTTTGATTCTGTTTTGATTCTAATGAGACACAATGTTAAATCTGCCTCTTGATTTCTGCTTAGGTGTCTTTCTGCTGTGTCTCTCCTTAATAATCTTAATGTCACCAGTCAGAAATGGCATCAGTAAAACTATGAAGAGTTAATTGGGATCTCTTCAATGTAACTTAATCTAACTGTTAAGGTTATTATGTCACCCACATTTAGGGTTGTTCTGCTGCCCACCAGACTCTGAAAACGTCACCTACAATCTCATACCTGCTATTATTACCTATTTATTGAGTTCTGGGGAAAGATCATGGGAGATGTAAACAAAAGACCTGTTTTAAGTTCCTCTTCTTTTTAATCTTGGCAGACACCTAGCCTTCATCACCATGCTGGTTGTCATTTCAAACAGGCATGGCCTTCATAAAGGATGAAAGAAATATTTTATTTGTAGCAAATATGCATTATTTTTTAAATTAACAAGCTGGGGAGTATAAAAGAGCATCAATTTTTTTATTAATAAATGTTTCCCACCTAAATATGCCTTCCAGATAAGGAGCAATTCAAGAAGTTGCTCATTGTAGAGCACGAATTGCAGATTCAGAGGAGAAAGAAAAAAACCTCGATTTTCAATAAATATAATACCTACTGGAAATTGTGTAATAGTTGTAATTATCTCATCTTTGAAATGAATAATAATGCTTGCTCCTGATTAAAACAGTCAGTCATATTTGAAAGGTAAACCCTGGATCATCTGTGATAAAAAAAAAAAAAAGAGAAAAATACAGGCAGGAAGAGCAAATACTAGCATCACCTTCTAATAAAAGATGATAAGCAAGTAATAGCATATTTGACAGTCACAAATGATCAACTCAGAAATTTCGTTCAAATCATTACAGTTGTCTGAAAATACATTTAGTGCTCCAAACTGTTAGGTTCATGGAAAGTACTCCTTTCAAATTACTGTCTTTGGAACAAAAGAATGAATTAGGTGCCCAGATCTGTATAACTAAATTGAAGCTATAAAAAAAAGAAAAGAATGCAGTCAAGTAAGTCAGACGCTGATGGATTCCTGGATGATTTTTAAACATTCATAAAATGTTTAACTCCATTTTATAGACATACACAAGAGCTTTATTGCAGTTAAGGTATGAAAACAGATAACAGTTCTATTATAAGTTACGCCTTGGACCATACATTTATTTGTGCATGAACACATGCTTACATGTACATTTAGAGGCAAATGAATGAATATTAGAGAAGATTTTCTCATTCAGCCTAAAATGTCACAAATGTTTTCAAATGCGATAAGAGAAATTTTTTTCAGAGAAAAATTATCTCATCTGAAAAGCCTTTTTTGAACTATTTGACCTAGAAAAATGTTTATATATTCAATTTTTTCAAAAAAATGTCTATCCATTTTCTATTTTCTCAAGCTGAAGCTTCAACTGCTCTATAGAGGAAAAACAAATGCATTAACTACAAAAAATAGTATTAAGTATTAACCTTAAAAGATTAAGGACTGGCAAATAGCTATGTACATAACACCTTTATTGCTTCTAAAGATTTACAGAAAGTCAGTGATGTTAATATTGAACCATTCTGCAAAGTTATTCAGGTAAGATTAAGTTGCAAAATCATACACGTAGGTGTTTGGAGATAAGCAGGGGAATATTTATGTTTTACACTGTACATTCCCTGAAGGGGTGCCTACCGCCTACTCCACCTGATACTGCAAGCAATGGAGGGTGAGGAATGATGACTTGGTAACACATTAAAAACAGTGACACGACACAATGCTCCACTTCCAGTGGAAAGCATGCGGCTGTGAGGACTGAAATAGGTTTTTCCTCCTGCCGCTCCTCACCTGCCCACGCAAAGGACCCAGGCTGGAATAGCTGGGGTCACGCAGAGTAGAAAAAGTCAGCATCAGCCCAGGGAAAATGCAGACCGCAACCATGACTCCTGCAGACCTTAACAGGTTGGTGCTGGGTTTCTCACTGGATTCGAAGGCACAGTCATGTTAGGGCTTATAAAAATGCAGTATAATCCCCAGCTCTTGGACCCTACCCAAAAGATCATGAAAGTTAGACCTCCCCACAAGCTCAAACTTTTTGTCTGGGACTCAGAGTCCTGCGAAAGTTCCAGGTACTGACAGAAACTGCAGAAGGTCTCTGCAAATTTGACATCCCTTTGCTAGCACCAGTCCAGATACACCCACCCAACAGTGGAATATGCACCAGTTTGGGGTACGGTGTTCCAAGGACTCTCTCAGACAAACAAAGGTTTATAAAACAGTGGGTTTGTACGTTTTCCTGGAGGAGGTGCTTCATCCAGTTCTCTAAAGCTTCAGTATGTTTGTGGTAAAGTAAATAATGTGAGGTATGATCCTGAGGCAGTGGGTTGGGGACAGTTACCTCCTCCGCTACTATTAGTAATACTATATTCTGAAATATCCACAAGGGCCACTATTTGAAATAGGGAAAGCATAAATTTCGGTTGTGAGCGCATGGAAAAGTTATGCACCCAGATGCCTTTCTCAGGCTGCAGGGGCTGCTCGCGGTGAGAGGAGCTCGTGCACTCAGTGCAGCTGGATTTTGAACAAGCCATTTTGTGAGCAAAACCAATGAAGTCTAGACTGCTAGGAATTTGGGATTTTTTTCCTTTATTAGATGTCCTAGCCTCAGTAACCACAACTCAGCCACTGTCTCCTGCAACACCTGGAGGGAAGAAGCTCACTCTGTATATAGTCCAGAGTGTGATCACGGGGATTGGCCAGAAGATAACAGCAATGCTGAAAATGTGACAGGTGAACTTTACTTGCCTTCCCTTACTGATAGGACTAGTTGCAGTCTTTGTTGTTTACCTGACATCAGTTTTCACAGAATTTCTAAGCTATTACCCACCTTTCATTTTTTTTTTTCCACCAGGCTGGGTTTTCCACTAGGCTGTGTTGAGCTTCACAAGTATCCCGAGGATGTTCTCAAGGATGGTCCCTACTTAGACATGTTTCCCAGTATCTTCCTGCACATCCAGAGCCTTCCTACCTAACTCTTGTTATTTCTTTCCCTCAGATCTCCACAATGGCAACCCCAAGCCAGTCTAGACAAGAGAAGTGGAGGTACATGTTTCTGTTTGGATATTTTGGAACAATATGGGCGGAAACTGGATATTAAAACATTGGAGTTCCTGTGTCTTATGGATAGGCTCACCACAGCTGTAATAATGAAATACATTAGTTTGCATATGACCACTAAGAGTCAGCTTTCCTGACAGACAAAATTTAAAGCTAAAAGACTGCAATTTCCTTAAAGCATGGAGTTGCAACAATACCACAAAAATACAGAAAAAAAAATAAGGCAACAAAATGTGTGATGAAAGCTATATTTAACAATAGTCACATTTTGTTCCTTAGCATCTCAGCTAGATTCCACTCCTCTTTCCTTTAGGTCAAGCTGGAATCTCCTTTAAATTTAAGGCAGATCACTCTTCCTCCTATTATCTCGGGTTCTTCCTGTCTCTTCCCCTCAGGGAAATGGGTAAGAAAGGGAAAGGATGGGACAACTATAATACAAAAATATGCTAGGGTAGACTGTCCTAGCTTTCACTTGTGTTTTGGAAAACTTTGCTTCCTAGTTTGTGAAATTCGGCACTGAGACACTTCATTGTGTTACATTCAGTCCCTTTTCTCCACCTTCTGAAGGTGGTGGAGGGACTTTTGACAAGGGCATGTAGTGATAGGAGAAGGGGTAATGGCTTTAAACTGAAAGAGGGCAGATTTAGATTAATTGTAAGGAAGAAGTCCTTTACTGTGAGGGTGGTGAGGCACTGGGACAGGTTGCCCAGAGAGTTTGTGGATGCCCCATCCCTGGAAGTGTTCAAGGCCAGGTTGGATGGGGCTTTGAGCAACCTGGTCTAGTGGAAGGTGTCCCTGCCCATGCCAGGGGGTTGGAACTAGATGATCTTTAAGGTCCCTTCCAACCCAAACCATTCTATTCTATGATTCTATGATTCTTCAGTTAACATTTCTATCCTACATGTTCATTATCACATTCTTGGTTTTAGGTTGGGTTTTTTCCTTGTGCATATTTCTGGAGACATATTCATAAAATCTTGCTCTTTCTATCATAAGAAACATAAAATGAATAGTCCTCTTTCCTGTGTTCATTCTCTTTCTCAATATCACACGGTTTAGTCTGGAAAGAAATTTCTCTTTTTTGAGAGTCTATCACAAGACCAGATTTAAAGGTTACCTAAGAGGACAGAATTGGTGGACAAACCGATAGGTCAATCAAATATAATTTCCCCGTGAGACGGGAGGAAACTGTAGGAATAGAATACTCTTAGAATGAATTTGATTAGCTTTTGTTTCACCATAGTGCTTTTCGTTAGCAGAGGATAACTGTCTATTTATAGACTAGAAAGCCATAGAAAATATGAAGAAAGGTAGTAAGTAGGTGGAATATTTTTTTAATGCAGGACTTCCCATGGTAGAAAACTTTGAAGAATCAGAATTCAAGTTCGCCTTCAAGCTTCAAGTGTACTTTGCTAAGTTTCAACCTTTGAGTCTTTAAAGATAATTATAATGGAAAATAATACTTTCTACACAGAATGTGATTTCATTCCCTAAAAGTTTTCCTGCAGCTGTTTCTGAAGATTGTTGGAGTATCATAGGTAAAATGCCAAACTCATTATTTCAAATAGAACACTTATGTGGTATTCACCACGTTTCATGTTTAGAAATTGGCAGAAGCCAGTCAGAAAATTATTGGGTTTATAGGTATATTTTTTGGAAGGGGATTAGGCTTAATGGGTTCTCTAAGATTTAGCTGCCTTAATTCAAAACACTGTTTCCCCATAAGCAGAAGCAAAGTATCTTACTCTTGGATATTGCACTTCATAGTCAAATATATCAGCCTAAGCCCTTTATGATAAAGCCAGTATACATATACTTCTAATACCCCTGCTTCAGGGCATTGCTCTCCAAAACCGGACTGGGGCAGATGTCTGGGGAAAGTAATGTCTCGGGATGGTGCAGTTACTTCTGAGAGAGCACATCTGTCAAGACAAAGCTAGTTTGCCAACATAGTTAGTGGGGCCCCAACCATGGCCATAGTATTTCTTGTTTTGGGCCAAAGAGCAAAAAGCATAAATTATGATTTGTGTCAAAAGGCAAGAGTCTCAGAGGAGCAGAGATTTGACTCTCACTAGCTCTCTGATAGAAAAGCAGAGGTGACAATATTCCCTTTTCTGATCTCCAAACCCAGACTAATCAGCTATAATATATCACCCTATAAACCAGGAGATGCCCCATTTATTTATTTACCTTTCTGACACAGGTCAGAAGCAACAGGGTAGGATATTAGCCTGTCTGTCTACCCTATATTTGGGGGATGAAAGAATATGCACTATGAGTCTGGATAGTAAGCCAGTAATAAATATGCATGTGGTTTTGGGCAGGAACTAATGGCTCTGCTGTTAACAATGCCCATGGAAAACAATAGTTTTTTAATATTGTCTATCTAGGTGATTTATGTTTCATGCTAGTTCACAAAGGACTCTGTTTAGTATGTGATTTATGAGTTGGAGCAAAATAATTGTCTGAAGCCTAGCTGAAGGTAGGCTTCCAACGCATTAATAATACATTAGCTGATGTGTCTTTCTTGGCATTGCCTACGCAAATTTCTATTATCATAATAAAAATTACTGTTTATTTTAGATTGGAAACAGCTTTAGGTGAGAACATGTTTTTTATCCGATGTCTTGATTAAATACTAACTGCCAGTTCCCTGATAAACTTTTAACCAGAGGTTTTCCTTTAGACTCAGCTGGTATTCGATCAAGAAAAAGAAGGAGAAGCAGCTTGCTTTGCTAAAAACTGAGAGGGAGTTCTCTGTGCTCCTCTTTGGCAAGTGTGGTGAAAGTCCATCCTGGCTGGAAACTTCAAACACAGATAGCTGTCACTGGAGAATCATTTATGAATGTGAATCATTCACAAACAGGGGACATATAAAGTCAGATTTAAAATATATACTGCCAAAATTTGTTCATTTTTTCAAGCAAGCACAGGTGAAGATCATTTCATTTAAATTAATTACTTTCTGACACAGGCAAATGGCAATACATATTGTCTGTCCAAAATAGTATTAGATTTGATTGCATTTATGTTAGGTAGATTAGAAATTAACTTCTCTGCTTGAAATAATTTATGACTTGATTACCTGCTGAATCATTTCCCTTTCCAAACGATGATTTCACACCAACAGGCATATAAGAAATAATTTTTTACAAAATATATAAGGCATTAGTTCACGGCAATGTATTCTTCAGAAGGAATCATACTATGTCTTTCCTGCCTCCTGCTTTTGGCTCCACTGAGTTTGTACCTGTTGAGTTCCTGAGAACATTTGCCTTTCTGAGATTTCTGAAGAAAAACAGGCTAAAGCATTTGGGGTGACTGCTTTGGAGAATCTTCCTTCGTAAGTTGTGGCTTTCACAGCAAATACAATGTATGAATGTGTTATGAACACAAGACTATTTTTGCGGGGAAGTAACAAGACAGTTCGACTGTCTTCCGGGGATTCGGAGTGGCCTTGCTATGCATTTGTGCCACAAGCTGCCCATGGGACCCATACGCAAATGAATATTTGATCATTCTGACTGGTGCTATCCAAAGCAGCTGAAAATAAATACCAGACCGATCATCTTATAAGCTCAGGCTGGCTAGTTTACACACTCTGTAGAATGTAGAATGAAAATGCTTTGTATTTTACACATGTTTTGCTTATCTCTTATTGCATTTTTATTGTAATAAAATAAATAATAATAATGAAACTCATACATGGATTTTAAAGAAAAATACAAGAATCTGTTGAAAATTACTAATAGAGATATGATTATCTATACCATCAAAACCATCTTGCATGCATGTGATATGATAAAGTAATATACTCAAGAATAAATGGCTGATTAGCTTTGGAAATATATCACCTTCTTCAATTTCACTGGCAGGAAATTTTCCAAACAATAGAGTTCTGACAACAAGACATGCATGTTAGGGAGGTGACACAAGTTCTGCTGTATCATTACCTCTTACTGCAGAGACTGAAAAACTAAAAAATGCCCAGGAATGCTGTATGCTCTGAAACTGCTGCCCCTTTCGTACGATATACAGCACAATCTTTAAAAAAAAAAAAAAAATCATACCATTAGCTCTATCTCAATATGAGGACACAAACAATTTTTTCTCAGATCCTACAAGTCAATTTTTGTGTAGCTGAGAGGTGGTGAAAAGGGGGCAGGGCCTGCATCTGAAACCAGGTCTACAAACTTACAAACCTTTCAGGGTTAATTTGTAAGGGAAATGTCTTTTTGTCAGTTAATTGAATAGGATTATGTACTCTTCTGGTTGGCAACTGAAAGGAAATGTTCCTCTCCTCTTTGATCCTTCAAGAGCTTTCTGTACTTTAAACAATGGCTAGTCTCATTTTGAACAAAGCTTATGTTTAATATGTTGTAAGGTGTCTTGAAAGAATTCTCTTGTAGGCATATCCCAGTTTTCTCTCTAAAATCACAGAATATTCTGAGCTGACATATCATTAAAACAGAAATTAAGGAAGAAGTTGTATTGTGCCCAAAGTAGAAGTTCAAACTTATAATATCCTTTTGACATTTCACTAGAAATACCTAGGAAGCCACAATTGCATAGAGGTTAGGTATTTTTCTCTATTCTTTTTTATGATCATGTCTTTTATAAACAATTGTATAACTATATAGAATTTTTTGCTCTGATAAATATAAAGCAGAATCTTACTCCTAGCAGATGTTCCAAAATTCATATAAACAAGAAGCAAGTTGCTAAAAAATAAAAGGATAGGTAAATGTTCATCTGCTTCACCATTTATTAATTGACCTCAGCAAAATATTCAAAATAAAGAAAATAAGGGTTATTCTGGGAAAAGAGAATTTTCTTGGCCTAGTATCATAATTTTCACACTTGTTGGACTTGGATGCAAAGCCAACAGCAGTCAATGAAGATGCAAGAGTTTAGATCATAATACTATGATTCTGTTTTGTTTTGGGTTTGTTTGTTTGGTTGGTTGGTTTGTTGGTTTTTTTTAAATGGTATTCTATACGTGTCTTATGATGGACTATCAAAAATACCTTCAGCACAATCAAAAATGTTTTGGAAATCAGAAACATCAAGATTTTTCTTTTATTTCCCATTTCCCCTATACAGAATCATGCAATGGTTTGCGTGGGAAGGGACCTTTAAAGGTCATCTAGTCCAACCCCCCTGCAATGAGCAGGGACATCTCCAACTAGATCAGGTTGCTCAGAGCCCCGTCCAACTTGACCTTGAATGTTTCCAGGGATGGAGCATCTACCACCTCTCTGGGCAACCTGTGCCAGTGTTTCACCACCCTCATCATAAAAAATTTCTTCCTTATATCTAGCCTGAATCTACCCTCTTTTAGTTTAAAATCACTACCCCTTGTCCTATCGCTACAGACCCTGCTAAAAACTCTTTCCCCATCTTTCTTATAAGCCCCCTTTAAGTACTGAAAAGCAGCAATCAGGTCTCCCTGGAGCCTTCTCTTCTCCAGACTGAACAACCCCAACTCTCTCAGCCTTTCCTCATAGAGGTGTTCCATCCCTCTGCTCATTTTTGTGTCCGTCCTCTGGACCCACTCCAACAGGTCCATGTCTTTGCTGTGCTGAGGATCCCAGAGCTGAACGCAGTACTCCAGGTAGTTACAGTGAAGTTACAAAGCTTTTCCTTATAATTCCATCAACCAAGCACTGTAATCAATTTTTGAGATTGTATCTTTCCTATTTGCTGCAAGATTAATCTCTAGATGTAAGTTCTGAAGAGTTTTACGGAGAAAGTCTAATTTGCAGAAGGTTGGATACGCAAAACCAGCTGAGTTATAACAAACTTCATAATCCATTTACTAAGAATATTGTCTATCGATTTTGAAAATCTGAAATAAATCTGACAAACTTTCAACTGTAGAAATAGGTTTCACCACCCCAGTCTGTAGCACACTGTATGCTGCAAATTCCTGATTCATAAAACTTCAGGGCAACAGTGCAGTAGAAAGTAAGTATCTAGGAAAAGAGCTTATGAAGCTTTTATTAAGCTTATCAGAAAAATCAAACTTTTTTCACTGAATGCGTTTATGAAGTACAATTTTATAGAGCAATGGTAATGCGCTGTCTTGTCAGTCCCATACAGCTGTAGTTTTCCTTTCTCAAGCAGTTTAGGTTCATTCTTGGCCACCCCTGTTTTGCACCTAACTAAAGCAAACACAAGCAATTCCAATATTTTGCCTTCTTCCTGATCTGTTCTAAACATTATCTGTTTTTCTTAGAAGCCCTTCTTTTTGCTAGATCCACCTCAATGAGCAGTGTAAGCAATTAAAGACACGGCCATCACTGCGGAGGGCACAGGATGCCTATGTGTGACACCTCGTTTTTCGAGTTCAGATGGACTTGTACCTTTTTTTTTTTTAACTTTTGTAGTTGAGATGTTTGTTTCATTGAGTTAGTCCTACTGACACGGTATTTCAACGTTTGGTGGTGGGCGCCTACGCGGCTTCCTGACTACAGACGCAGCAAGATGCCCTCCCGGGCCGTGTTTCCGAAGGGATCTGCCACCCGAGCGGGGGGATGCCGCGGCCATCTGACAGCCTGGAGAAAACCGGCGAATAGCGCCGAGGCCGAGGAGAGCATCTGGCCTCCGCTCTGCGCCGTGCCCGGGGGCGGCGAGCTCGTCCCCCCTCCCCGGCCTCGCAGACCCGCGCCGCCTCCCCGGGGCCACCAACCCGGGCGGCCCCCGACCCCCGGCGGCGGGCAGGGCTGGCGCTGGAGGCGGGTTCCGCGGCCGCGGCGCCGGGGGCGGTGTCCCCGCTCCGCTCCGCCCGCCGCCCCGCCCGCCTCCCCGCCCGTAGGCGCGGGCAGCCGCGGAGCAGCCGCCGGGCGGCGCGGAGGGGAGCGGAGCGGGAGAGGCGAGGGGCCGGCGGAAGAGCGGAGCGGAGCGGCCGCCCCCCGCCTCCCCCCCGCCCCGGGGTGGTGCGGAGCAGAGCAGAGCGGAGCGCGGCGCCTGCCGCTGCCTGGATGCCAGAGGCGCCTCGGGAGCCGGCGGCCGGCGGCACCCGGGAGGGCCCGGGGGAGAAGGAGGAGGAGGCGGAGGAGGAGGACGACGACGACTCCAGGCGCGGAGGGGAGGAAGCAGGCAGCGCTGGCCATGGCCTCCAACTTTAACGATATAGTCAAGCAGGGCTACGTGAAAATCCGCAGCAGGAAGCTGGGGGTGAGTGAGCTCTCCCTTCGCCGGCCCTGCCCGGGGTGGGGGCGAGGCGCCGGCGGCCGCCTCGCCGGCCTGGGGGGGTGGCGGTGCCCCGGGCCGGGGCCGCCAGCGCGGGGCGCGGCGACCTGCTGCTGCCGCCGCCGCTGCCGCCGCTGCTCGGACTTTGCTCCCTTCTCCGTAGGGGTCGGTGGGGATGCGCTGCCATTGCACCTCGGAGAGAGCCGGCTTCTCCCCTCTCCCTCTCCGGGAAGGCGCCGCTCCTCCCTTCTTTCGCAGCGAGCGCCTGCCACGATCACTCTCCGCGGAAAGCTTCGCCCCGTCCCTCCGTCCTTCCCGAATCCCACAGGCCGGGGCAGACCCCCCCCCCCCCCCCCCCCCGCCGACTCCCCGGGCGTCCGTCCCCCCCCCCGCCTGCCCCTCGCCTTGCTGCCTCCGGCAGGGGCTTGGGTGGGGGGAGGAGGGCGCAGGCGGGATCTGCAAAAACTTTGTGCACGCATTCTCCCTCCCTCTCTCCCTCCTCTCCCGTTTTGGCAAAGGGATGCCTTCGATCAGGACAAGGTCTGAAAAAAATATTGGAGGCTGGCACCAGAGCAGCCCGCTAGTAACTGAGAAAAGGGGGGGCTGCCTGGTGCCCGAGGGCATGGGGTGCAGGGGAAGGGGAGCCTGCAGCGGGAAGGGGGTGACAGCCGCATGGACCGAAAGGCAGATGCAGGAGCTGACGGCGATCAAAACTAGGGCTGGTCTCTCAGCTGAGGGTGGCTGGCCTCTGTACCCACCGGGATGCTGGGGGAGGCCGAAGATAACACCGTGTTATCAGACTGGCCATGGGCACTTTCCCGGACGGGGCAGAGCAAGCCTTGAAAAGGCAGTGAAGTTGGAGCAGAGTGCACGCAGGGGCCAGGATTCCCTAAACTTCCGACGGTCCCGGGACTCCTCAGTTCGGGTTTTCTCCTACCCTTCGTGCGGTGAGAAGGAGAAGGCTCAGGGGAGCTGGAAGCCCCGAGGCCTCTGCTGGCTTGCACAGCTACTGGTGTTGCCAGCAATCCCAAAAGCCCAGGGTCCCCGTGGGCTTGAGACTAAACCTGGCGGGGCTGGGAGGAGGGCTGGGGTTCTTCGTTGGGTTCACCCTTGGTTTTTTCTCCAGGGGTGCAGAACAGTGCAGGGGTCCCTACCTGCTCTCCCCTCCGGGAAGGTGGGCTGCCTCTCCCTGCTTGCCCCAAAATCAAACAGAGCAGGGGCCATGTGAAATTCACCCTCCTCCAAGTCGTGCTCTGGGAGCTTATCACAGTGCTAGTACTTATCTCCTCCTTCTCCTCCCCCCTTCTCCCTTCCCCCCAGATGCTGTGCTTTGCTTGCAGGCACAGCGTGCAGGGTGGTGGGAGACTAATCATAAATTGACCTTTGGAGCACTTCGCTGCCTTGGCAGAGCTGTTAATTCCAAAAGAGCACAGAAGAGTTTGGTCTGAATCCTTAATAGCGCCAACTCCAAATGTTTGAGACATCGTGTAAATCCAAAGAGAATGGCTGCTCTTATTAATGATTTTGCAACCCCGGAGTCGCTCTGTGCATCAGTCAAGCATTAGTCTATCTGAAGAAGCAATTTCCAAGCCTTAGTTTGATTCTGGCAGTCCTCTGCTTAACCTTTGCTCATCAGTTTTTCCCCAGCTCGGCAGTGTTAGATGGGCCCAACACAAAGCGGTGAGATGATGGTATCACATCACCTTGATGTTGGTAGTTGGAAGCAGAGTTAATCTATTTGATTTGCAAATCTGTATTTGAAGGTATCTCAGAGTCCTTTAAGTGTGAAATTATGTTTATGCATATCTCTAGATATGTGAATACTTTCATATACCTGTGCATATAGCATATATGCAACAAATGTAGAGTTCATATTACAGTAATCTTGGATGATACTTGCTGACTTGTGAAAATAAAATTACGAGGACAGTGGTATTTCATTGCAGCATATCTTGCGTAGCTTGACTATTTTGTTTTGAAGACGTTAATCTGATTTTTTGGGGGGAGACATAACTGCATTTTTTTTGGAGTGGATATAATTCATGGTCAGAATGATTATCATACTTCTACACTAAGCAGAAGTGAAACAGTTCATACGGTGTCTATGGAGGATTTTCTCCTACTGAAGAGGTGTGTGGGGCTGACAATTCAGACTACAGAGCCTCAGGCAGGTGGTAGTATAAGCTTAAATATGACATATGGGGATGCACATCTGAATAAATCTATTAAGTACAATGTAAAATGGATTATATTTTATAGAAAATAGCATCAAAATTCAAATGAGTGCGATGGTTGAAAGGTATGAATATGTGTCTATATATCCATAGCTAATTGGATTCTTGTGACTGAATTCCTAAATTAATGCAATTTTTATTCACCAAGTGAAACATTAAAGGTTTGTATTTTTTTCCCTTATGTCTATCTCCAAGTCCAAACCTTAATGAATTACACTAGAGCTGTCATAATGTAGGTGAATACATCAGTTTTCAGGGATATAAATGTCTGTTAACAAACGAATATTTTTAACCTCCAAAAAATATTGAAAGGAGGGAAAGAGAGCTGTGCATTCTGGAAACTAAGGTTAAGATCATGCTGAAATACGTAAATAGAATTGTATCTCTTGCTGGTTATGTTTCATTCTTAGACACTGGAAGTTACTGGTGTTGGGGTTGTTTTTTTGGTCATAATAATCTACATTCTTTGAATATTTCAATGTCTCCTGAAAAGTCGATTGATTAGAACTTGGAGAGCCGAGGTGACTAATACCAATTTTAGTGCTAGACTTGGGCAATAAAACTAATTCTAGCCTTTAGGCTGGTAGCCAACTCATTACAGAAATTCTTCCAGTGCAGCTTTTATTCTGTCTTGTTTTGTGACTGAGGGAGCCCTGGCTGGGAATCAAATGGAAGACACTTCAGTATAATGCAACCTGTAAAGTTTCAGGTAAAACTGTGTGACATAATACCATAGAGCAAAATCAGATAGCTTATTTCAGTTTATTAAAAAAACGCAAAAACTGACAACATTTGACTTGGTGTGAACTTTCTGGTAGAATTTAGTTTTCCAGGAATTTAGTTTTCAAAACCTCAAGTCATAAATCTTCTTCTGATTGCCTCCTTTTATTGATTTTGTACTTTGTAAAATAGAAACTTTTTATGTATGTTGGTTTTTGTTTTTTTTTTTTTTTCAAGGTATCACATGTTTACCTCTGACTTACTTACCTCTGACCGGCTATACCTTGCTTTAAGTGCTTGTTACCCTGGCTACCTACTCCCCACATATATGCAAATTGGATTCGTAGTATGCGTGAATGCCGTCTCCAGTCACGGAGGACGGACAAACGTCCATTCTGAACCAAGTGGTCAGGACTCAGAGCTGTTTTGCCATCAATAAGTGATTCTGGTCAGAAAGGTTACCTGAATCAGTCAAAGATGAGGCTTAAGTCTTGATGGGAATACATGCCAAGAAGCACTGCGAGAATTTGCCGTTACTTTTTGTTTACTGATACCTGATCATCAAGAATTTTTGCCGCCTTTTCACCATAATCCTCAAGTGCTCGTCTGTCATTGGATTTACATCTTAACAGACTTCTGTCTGTTTTCTGACAGTCCAGTATTTTCAAGTAGACTCTATTGCTCTGATATCTTTATGTTGTTAAAGTAGCTTCTTTTGATGTAGGGGTGGATGCTGAGCTTGCCAAAATGAGGAGCTTTACCAGCCTCTCTGTTGTTGCTGGAATCTGACGTTTGCCTCCCTTGGGAATATCCTGCTTTCTGCCATGGAGGTGTCAGGCCATGAAGAGACACCCAGCCAGTTAGACCATTTAGCCTATCTCCTTACTTTTGTTAAGCATGAACTGTATATAAAACATTTGTACAGTGCCTTGAAATTTTAAATGTGTATTAAAGGCTATGTAGTAGTAGACAATCTCACATGTATACATGACATCTTTATTGAGGTATCACAAGTATCTTTGAAACTTAGAAACTGTAGCCAGTGAGGATAACTGTAATTAAAACATCTTTTAAAAATCTGTTTCCCTGCAGCCTAAGTAGGCCTTTCTTTTCAGTGCTCTGGCATTCTTGCGCTGTTTGATATTTTGCTTTTCTCTAATACTACATAAAGGAAATACCTCATTCTTGCAGCCATTACATTTGACCTGTGCGACCCTCCTTTGAAATAAATTTGATTGTAATGTGGTGTGCTGTTCAGATCAGAATAGGTCATTTGTGTAGTGTGGAACAGGACTGTGCTGCCTTTGTTCTTTTGGAATCTTTCATACTTGTGTCGCATTAAAATTCATATGACACAATTTTATACTGCGCTGGCTGTGCTTATAGGCTGCAACTTTCTTGTAGCAGATTGGAATCCCTTTGTTGCCTCCTAATAAACTAAGCTGTGAGGATTTCATGCCTTGTTGAAGTGCTGTTTCTTAGAAGAAAAACAATTTGATGTCACATTAGGAAGTCTAATTAAAAATGAGCGTTGTGTCACTTCGATAGTCTTGTTTTGACCCATATCAACCTTCGAAGTCATAATCTTGTTGTTTGGTTTTGTCTTTTTTTTTTTTTTTTTTTTTTTTTTTTTTGGCACGCCTTGGCCACAGAACAAAAGAATCCTATCTAACGGAAATTTTCACTCAGTTGGTGAATAAATACTGTTTTTTATGTTTCCACGTACTGAGTAGAATTATTTCCTGAGTGGTTCAGCTTATACTCTAATACCGCTATCTGAAGCGAAAATAGTACCTGCCAGTCAGTCTTGATTGAGTAATAAATAACAGGTTGTTCTTAGTCACCAAATGAAAAGTTTTACCATATAAACCCCCCTATTTTTAACTATACTTTTAGATCATTACAGGTACCTTTTCTGGAAATGAACGGCATTTCTCCTTCTGCTCTTAACCCTGTCTTCAATCAGTCAGCACTAACAATGCTATGAATACGAACCTCTGATTGCAGCTTAGTTCCTCTTGAAATAATGCAGTACGTGTCTTACAAAATCCTAACATTTAATTGATTTTGTGTATGTATTTAGGGTGAAGAAAGCAAAGGGATCTGCAAAATGTCCCGAGTTTGAGATTACATTCATTGATGGCAGCAGCTTTGCAAGTGGGTCATGATGAATACAGAGGGCAGAGTAAAGGTTCTTCTATTTCTTTGAGTTGCCATAGCGTATTCTGAGAAACAAACGAATGAAAGAGCACAAGCAAATAGTGCAGCCTGGAATGAATATCCTTTCCATAGATTATTTTATATAATTATCTATGGGAAATCTGCTCAGCCTGTTTGAAGTCACCAAAATTGCCATTTATAACTGCATCCTGATGGATGACCTAAACTATGAATTACGTCTCAGAGCATGAAAATAACTCAAATGAAACTATAAAAACTTAATTCCTATTTATAATGAATTTATTTTAATTTTTATAAAGCTCCAGACTGACAGAATTTAGATGCCAGATTCCTTCCATGTAAAGGAGTTCCTTTTTCATGCTAGTTCAAGACAACCTGAGATATGGAATTAAAAGGATTTCACTGTAATCCATTAAAGAAGCTAGTCACATTTACTACTTAATACTGAAAGTATAATTTAAAATACCAATAATTACTGCTTTCAGTACCTCTTCTTGCTACAGTTACATGAATGGATTTGAAGAATTAAATGGAAAATATATGGATTTCCAATTTGGTCATTAAGGAAAGAACAATCATTTTCAGCTTTTGACCAGTTCTTATTGATTAAGCACATTGTGCAGGAAATAGAAAGAAATATATTGCAGCCATTGTAAATAAGGACAAAAAGTCCAACAATTTTTTACGCTAATGTTAGTGTTTAAAGAAACTTGTAAGTCAGGCTTGTGGTGTGTACTTTGGAGTTGCTGTGTTTCGCAGTTGCTTTTCTCGATGTGCTTTTCCACCTCTTAATTCTCAAGAGGTCTGATAGCCAAAGGTCTATTAATTTGGTAATGGATGGCACTTAGTTAAAGGGACAAATAGTTTCTCTTTTGCAGATAGCATATCACATCCATGTTATCATTGGATTATAGATGCTTCTATTTTTGCTCTTGTGTGTAATATCATTAGCCTCAGCGAGATTACACCTTAGCTGTATGAAGATTACACAAAGAAGTGTTTGTAGACTTGATCTCTTTCACTTGCATATTATGAGATGGTAAAATTTTATTGAGAGCTTATTTGTATCTCCTATAAGGTGATGGCCTGGTTTTTCATTTAGGAGTCTGTCATTTTTGTCCTACGATGGACATTAATGACCCGATGAAAAGACCCTGATCAGTTTAAAGGAACCCATTAACTTCGGTGGCTTTGGTTCAGAGTCCAGGCAGGAACATTAGCCGCATGCGTAGAACATGAATTTCCTTGTTGTAAAATGCCCTTCAAATCCTACTCAAAGGAGTTGTGCTTTCTCAAATCAGTAATTATGGAAGGAACATTCTCTGTGAATCTTTGAAATACACAAGGAATTATTAATGTCATTCCAGTAGTGAGTTTTCTTCCTAGTTTTTTTAGAAATAATCTCTCTTCGAATCATTCATTCAGATTTTTGCAAGCAGTGCAAAATGCTTTATAGCAGTTGCCTGGCAACAACATATTCAGGCAACAGCATATGTGAATCAGTTGTTAGTTATACAGTTATATATATGACTATGTATAGAGAATACATTTTAGATAGGTACTAATGAGAAATTTCCAAAAAAGCATGCTATGAAATGCTCTTTTTTTTTTTTTTTTTAATACAAATAAGGGGGTTTGGGTCTACACTACCCTGGAAAGTTTGTCTTTTATTTTAGGTTGTGTAAAAGATCTGCTAGTTGAAGAGCTTTTCACAAATGTCATGATGTAGTTAATATACTTGTATGCAGTCTTAGCAAGCAACGTAAAATATTCTCTTTGTTGAAGGTGAAAAGTACTTTAATATGTATGGATGCTGAATTATATCCTCCACTGTTCTTTAAAAAAGTGTTATTGAACCAGAATGTGGGTATTTTACTGCATACTGTAGCCTTTGAGATCTGTTATGTTTAAATTAATAATTGTAAATGTTGTGCTGCATTTTGTGGTTTTGGTCTCTTCAACTTGCAATGCAGCTCTAAGATCCAGAAAGATATTGGTATATTACTGTAATTAATCTTCATTTAGTTGAAAATTTTTTCTAGATAAAATACACAGTTCAACTCTAAATACTGTGGAATTTCTTTGACAAAGATAAAGAAGGAAACCTTTTAATCTTGTGGAGGAAGTTGGTATACAGTTGGACAAAATTGCAAACTTAGAAAGAAGAGTTGAGGGAGAGTAGAGCTTGCAGTAACTATCTTGACAGTTGTGTGTCACATAAATGCTTTCTTTCTGTTAATATTTTTTTACTATTTGGAATACATACCCACGCATCATGTCTGAGAAGAAAATTTGTGTGATTGTTTAGCGCAGCTAGTATAACTGAAAACCTGGTCCAAGTCAAGAGATTTCCAAATTGTGAGATTTTCAGCTGGTATGAGAATTCGATCTACTGACTCCAGGAGTACTCTTACTGACTCTTTCTTGGAAAGCTCAGACTAAAACTGAAGATGAATTTAAAATGAAGTCTGCTTAGAAATTAAGGAAAAAAATAATGCAGTCTGTAAGGTAGTGATGGAATATACTTCTTTTCAGTGAACTTCACTACAAAATAAGTCTTCCAGTATTTGCAGCTTTTTAACAATAGTAATGTGTGAAATGTGTCATTGCCATCATACTGAGCGGTTACAAGACCATGCAAATGGAGCCTCAGAGGAATTACTGTTCACTTCAGATGCACGTAAATTAGGAAGATAATTAAAGAAAGTGTGTAAATCTTTTAAAAGGTTGATCTTCTTTCTCTCTGTTGTTCAGTTGCCAAACTGGCCCTCATCATCTCCAGCTTATCTGGACTGAACTTTGGAAAGGTTGTATTCATTAACCTGTCAGTAAGGAATTGGGAACACATGGCATTGACTAGATCTGGGGAAAAAAGTTACATGCTGTCTGCCTACTGGAGGAAAGGCTATCCAGCGTGTTTCCCCTACCTGTTCATTGCAAAAAGAATTAATACCGAAGTTTTTAATATCAAAAGGTTTTCACTACTGTAGAACCACATTAGGACTGGTTTTGAGCAGGAAGCTCATGATACTCTAATACTCTCTGGTTTTTGTCCCTGGAATATTTTTTTTTTTAGACACTGTTGCTCCAAGGTCCCCTGTCCTCAGAGTGAATTGGTGTGTTCTCTTTTCTCATCCAAATGTTTTGTTTTTTTTTTTTTTTTCCTGCAAAGAGAAAAGAATACATGAAGTCTTAAAAAATAATAATACAAAAGGGTTTTCTGAAGGAGTGGTCATAATTATTGGTTTTGTACAGTACCTAGAAAGAGCAGGCTGCTTGTGGTTGGCCTTTAGGCATTATTATGATAAATATAATTTGTATTTATTATCATTGCTTTTATTTTTTGTTCTTATTTGTCAGACCACTTGTAGAGAATGCTTTGATAAAGTATTTACTTGATATACTAAATGTGTTATTTAGCTTAAATATGATGAGAGAATGTGAAAAAATAAACTATATGAGGCTTAACTAAGATTGGAGAAAACTTCCATTTTAACTGAAGTTGATATATTAAATTACTAATCGCTAGATTAGTATGATAATAATAAGGTACTTTCAAATAAAGTTGTTTTGCTGATGAAAGTAATTTTCGTTGATGCAGTAAGAACAGTAATACTTTGAATGATAATTATTTTTTGTCTTGAGACTGTACTTTTAAACTGTTTCTGTGAATACCTCAGCAGATACAGAGTTTCCACACGAGAACAGAAAAAGAACAGGGTTTTTTTGGCATAACAAAAGCAAGCTATAGCTGCTCAGTGCATGGTCCTTTCAGTTGCTAAATACGTTCAGATCTCTCTGACTTCTGTAGCAGGCACTGAAGATCCTCACCTTCTCATATGGTATCGTTCTTAATGAACCTCTTTTTCTCCATCGATTATGCAAGGCCAAATACTACGTTAGTCATATTGTCTGCTCTTATATTAGCGATTCTTGCTTTGAAGTTGCACGGTGTTTACCTACTGTCCGAGAGAGATTGAGACTTATCACCTGGGATGGCTTAAGTTTCGCATCTGAAAATAAATACTGACTTCTGAGTATCAAAGAGGTAGTGAGGACGTATCAAGCTGTAGCCCTATACGTAGTACCGGATTTGGTCCTTGATATTATTATTCTCAGGGTTACAGTTTTTTGAACTCCATCCCTGTATACTGTTACTGATAATCCTAAAAAGACTGAGACTTATAGAGAGGGATACAAATACAGAAAGAAAGAATTTTTATGAGTGAGGAGAAATATAATGCTTTTTGCCTTTCAAGAGAAAAACATTTATGTGTGTGTATATGTATGTATGTATATAAAAGAACAGCAGCATCCTAACAACAAAGCTAGAAGGTTAATTTTTCATAGTTGTAACAAGAAGGGTAGTAAAATAAAAGATATTTTATTGATTTTTTTTCTCTATAATCCTTGTATCTTAAACTACAGTAAGGGTTTTGGAGCTTTTTTGCACAGTTAATGAAATAACCTCTTTCTTGAAGACAGAAATCTTTGTGCTTACATGTTGGACTATATATGAGAAGAGTTAAATTTTAGTCTTTTTCAGAGATGTAATTTGTAATCTTGAGCACTTTGATTCATTCCAACCTTATTCTCATACTAAGCCCACTGTACACTACATAAATTAAATTTAAAGCTGCATTAAGGCCCCTTATACTGCCAGCATAGTGAAGAATGCTGTTAGTGTAAAAGGGAAACAGGCTTTCTGAGCTTAATGTTTCTGTCTGTAAAATGAGTATAATCTCTTCATCCACCGCTTCTTTATTTTGTCTGCTTCAACTATAAACTCTCGGTAAATTCTCATTTTAGATATGTAGGTTGGCTAGCACTGATCATGGTCAAAACTGTTATTAGGTGTTACCACTGTATAGAAAACATTGGAATAATTAAGAATTTATTTTTAATGGTTTGAGTCACAGAACCACGGAATGGCTGAGGTTGGAAGGGGCCTCTGAAGGTCATCTGGTCCAGCCCCCCTGCTCGAGCAGGATCACTGTCTATCTTAATGTTATATGAAGACTATTACTTTTGGTTGGAAAATACATGTCATTGAATTCTTCTGTGAAATGTCTCTTTTTACAGTCAGGATTTGTTCAGGTATCTGAGCTATTTTAATTTTTTGTATACAAAGAACATAAGCCTTTTGCATTTTTTTTTGCCCCGGATCTTACTGATAGAAATGATTGCTCATCAATTTTCATCTTAGAAACAGGTGTCACTAATAGGAATGCAAGAAGTCTGAAGCTGATAACGTTGATAGGCCTTATGTCTCTTTTGCCTTGGTTGAGACAGAATTGTAGCACAAAATCTAAAGTCTTGAATGGTTTCACTTTTAAAGGTAGATATTGAAAATGTTAAAGGTACAGTTATTCACATCCTAACTGGCAGAACAATTCGGAAAGCTGAATATGGCCCATGAGACAATTTCATAACTGCTAGGGTTACTGGTCTGCAATTCTGGATATAAATTTCCGACCCCAGACATGCAGAAATTAGCCATATTTGTCAAGTGCATGTCACACAATGCAACAACCTTATTTTAAGGGGAGGGAAGGGTTAGAGATGTTACTATAACATCTTTTTCCTTTCCTAGTGCAGCGTATCACTGCTCAGATTTTGAGAAGACATCAGAGTTTTCTCATCTCCAAATTTTATAAAAGGCATATTCTTCCACAAAACAGTTTGGAAAACCCTTACCCTCTAGGCTTATGCAAAGCTTTCTTCTAAGTAATACTAATACCTAGCTGTAAGTTGTGCGTTTTACCCATTAATATTTCAGAGCTCAGCACAAGGAGCATGTATTTGCATGGTTCCTTAGAGGAAGGTCTGTGGGACTTCGTGCAGGTTGTAGGATGAATCAGTTGAGTCTACTTGCAAAGTCTAGAGATGACAAAATGCATTGTTTCTTGAGGAAATCTACCTACACAATATGTGCAATAAAAAAGCACTACAGAAGCATTTATTGAAAAGTAATGTGTGAGGTTAAAAAAAAAATAGCAGTTAATCACATTATGGTTTGTCCAGAACAGTAATGCTAGCATGAGCACTTCCAGAAGATTTGTGTATGCCAGTATTGTCTGGGTACTGGTTTGCCTTTAATAAAAAAAAAAAAAAAAAAAATCTTTTTCTGCAGCCTTTTGAAATCACTTGAAAGATTTGTATTCTCTTCAGTAGGTCTTAGCTCAAAGCAAAAGGTTGAAAGCATACCAGGTAGCCTTTGCTAATATGGTGTGTATTGGTTGAATATACTCTTAAGTTTATGCAGTGTCAACACACTTAGGTAGTAATGTGTTTAATGAAACCCAGTTCCTTCATGTTACATTTTTTCCAATCATTGAATAATCCTGAGTTTTAAGGTTTTTTAATAGTGAAAATTCTAATGTAGACCCATCCTAAAGAAGAATAAGAGAAAGGGAAATGTTAAAAATAGGCAAATATCCTACTTTTTGCTGTAAATGCGAACATGTAGATGAACTAGATCAGCTGTTTCTGGTGTACGTAATTGTTCTTTTCGTTAGATCTCACTATTTTGTGTAGGTACATTTTTAATTGCTTCTGGCAAGTCGTTAAGATCAAACATTTTTGCAGGAAAGGCTGTGCAACAGGCAAAAAGTTTCTCAGCAGTAAATCTACATTTGCATGCAAGTTTTAGCTGGTGTGAATTAGTTAAAGTGAGATTTACAGAAAGCAGAGTAAAAAATTCTACGATCTAACTTCCCCTATTGGAACAGAATCTCTGACAGCGGTTATTCCCAATAATGGCGTGAGATGTATTAAATATATAAATACTAAAAATGTAGCGAAAGGAATAAGGAGCAAAAGAAAGGAAGCAGGCTGCTCTGTTCTGGTGTCATTGCAGAAAAACAGGAATAGAATTCTTTTTTATGGTCCCAGAATTCTTAGTGAAGCAGAAGACTGCCGTTTTTTCAAGGTAGAGTAGGTAAGTTAATGCAAAGGCTCTATTTCTAGAATATAAGCCATTGCACAGTACTGGACTTGCCCAAGATCCAGAGGCCAAACAGGATATTGCTGGGTCACGACCATTTCAGAAGATTCAGGTTATTTTGAAGAATTAGGTCTGAATGCCTAGAGAGGATCATTAGAGGTGATTGTTTTCAAACACTTCCTAATAATTTGGGATGAAGGCAACGCTTACAAATCGTGAAAGGGAGCTGTTGCTAGTGATAACAGTTTAGCAGCCAGTGGAGAATGTTGGTTAAACCATCAGTTAGGTGTCCGAGGTGCTTCAAAAACTGAAGCCGCACAACGAGACGTAAGGAGGAATCTGTGGAGAAGCTGTGGAATAGAGTTAGATGAGATTTATGGGCAATGAGGGGAGAATTTCTACTCATGGGCCTCATACTGTACTTATTTGAGGATAAATGTTACTCTAGCAGCTTTTATACAATAATATACCTACAGTGTTTAGATGTATTGCTTTGGGATTTTTTGAACTGAAGGAGAAAATAGAAAAGTAAATGTTATTTGTAAATATTTTTGACATGATTTTGACACATTGTTTTGACACGATCATACCGTAATGCAGTTTATGTCCTAAGAGAGCCCAGAGGTTAAATACATTTCAAAATGGTTTTGGAGGTGTATTTTCCAGAACTCCTGATGTCAGAAAATAATTTTTGCCTGTAATCTTTTTTTTTTTTTTTTCTTCTTCTCTGAACAAGCAAATCGGTTGGTTCTCCTGTGTTTCTGTATAATGTTGTTCTGTGGTTTATAGTAATTTCTCCTAAAAAGAAATATTCAAGGTGAATCTCTCCTCTGCTGCATTCTGAACAAAATTGAGTTTAAAACTGTAGTGAGGTGATGCCTCTTGTTCAATTCTTCAGAATCCTTTTTTTTTCCCCACCTCTGTCATACCTGAAACATTTCCTAGACCAACCTGTAGATAAATAATTGATCTTCTGATAGCAAAATTAACACTTTTCCTTTCTGTAATCTGGAAGTTACTAGAAAGAGTAAATACCTATTGTTGTTTAAACAGATATACTTCCTAATATTCTTAATTGATTTACTTGTACTAATTAAAAAGGGTTGAGCTAATGGGCCAAATATCTACTTGTCAGTAGAAAAGCATATGAAGAAGTACAGCCTCCTTCAGTATATGTCAGGCTTTTCAGTCTAGGAAAATGTAAAAAGTTGTAAATGAAATTGATTTTCGTTGACCTGAGCTAACCCACAGTAGTGCCACCAGCTGCACTCTCGCTGATGCTCACGGCTGAGCCGAATGTACAATAGATGAACTGAGTTAAACCAGGGGATTTGAAGTGGGGAATGCTACTTGCTACCCTTTGAAGTCAACCTTAGAGAGCTATAAAGCAAAGCATAGCTGCCTGCATAGCTGTTAGCATGATCATGACGGAAATGGTGAAAATGGAAGAAGCTCAACTAGCAATACATAATTAGCAAGAGATACTTAATTTTTAATCGGCACTAGTGTTTGTTCAGTAAGTTAGGCTTGCATTGAATTTATATACAAATACAGAGGAAAGACCTCTGCTAAAGAGGGCCAAATCTGCCCTCGATTGTGCAAATACCTCTGAAAGTGTATGTGTTTGCAGGTGTTACATGCCAGCCACAGGGCTCACCATAGCAGTGAATATTTTGATCAAGTTTCATTCAATCCTTTGTTACAGCAATTTCATAAAGTAAAGTTCTACCAATCCCAGAAAATGCTATTAAAAACTCAACTGAATAGAGCAGTTCCTCATTTTCAGAATTCTTTTTCTAGGTAGGGAAGTAGTTTTAGGAATGCATCCCATGTAAATGGGATTTGTTCAGATCTCATGTTTCAGGTTTTCTTCAGAATCAAGAGGGTTAAAAAACTTAATTTCTGAAACCAAAAATTGAAATGCTTGTGTAATATTTTGTCCTCAGGACCAGATGCCTTAGGCATAGGCCTTTAATCCCCGTGCCCTAGTTACAGCAATTAAGGTTCATGAAATATAAATTTTGTTACATATGCATCTTGGTCTCTCCTTTTTTCTTCTGTTTCAAAATCACTCTGAAATATTAATGATCATATTAAATGCACTCTGTTATATGAATTGCTGTTAATACTGCATTCTAGTTAGCCTGACAGATGCAGTGAATGACATTTTCTAACATTTAGACTTAAATGTGTATTCTCTTGCTGAAGGAAATCTGTCTTTCATAATATGGTTTCTCGTAGGCCTGCCTCTTTATCTGCATTTAAATAAAAAAGGTGTTGAAGATATGCAGCACTTCAGAAGACCACAGCTTATAATTGTTCATGATTTCTAGTGCTGCAGTGCAAATTAATCATTGTCGAACTGTGCCGGGGAGAATAGAAATGCCTAACAATGTCGCGGTCCCTGCCTGAAAGAGCTTACACTCTAACATCTGAAATGTTAAAGCTATCCTTCAAAGACTCCTGTAATTTTTTTCACTGAAAGATTCCTCTCCATCTAAATTTATTATCTATTTCTGTCTATCATGTTGATGCAAATGGATTTCTAAAGCTTGATTGTAGCAGTTCCTTTCTTCCCCCAAAACTGATGAAGAAAACGGTCACTGATGTGAATAAAGTCTCCATCAGAGCACTTGTATTATACAGGTTTATTGGGATCAGGGAAAGCATTGGTGGGGGATGAGGGTACAGAGGTGGAGAAACAATTTGGTTTAGGTGGTTCAAAACCGAAACCAATAAAAGAAATGCTGCCTGTATAGCAACAGGTATAGCAATGCGTAGATTGCACTTCACTTCCAGAGACGGTAGTCACTTTGGTATAGATGTGAAAGCTTGCAAATGAAAAATTCACAGCCTTCTGGGGAGTTTGTTTTGTTTTTTAAGGCAGAGGCATATGTCACTAAAACAACTATATCTACTTTAATGTGGCCAGAAAAGAGGCACTTAGCTGTTCCACTGCAAAAAGAATGAGTTAATAAACCCGACGCACAATCTGTCTCTTCTGTAGCTCTTGGCACACAACAGCTCTAATTGGTGGAAGCTATTGAGGCCTTAATTGCTGATTTTGCAGTACTGCCGTGTTTACTGATAAGGTTTAATGCAAGCTAAAATTTGTTAACTAGAGAGAAATAGTCACACTTGCGTGAAGAGTGTGAGGACAAACAGCAGGCTTTTCTGTAGCACCAAATGACGATGAAGTATTTCAACATGTGGCACCGTTAGATTTCCCCTTTCAGGCTAATGAAATGCCTTTCTTCGAGCAGAAGAGCAGGAAGAACATGTCTGAGTTCTATGCTACACAGCTAGTATTGAAATAAGCCTGTAGTTGAAGTGATAGCTGGATGTTCACCTCACTGATGTACGTGACTCTTAAATATCAATTTTTTGTCTCCTGGAGAAGAATGGATACAACTACTAGATTTGCGTTGCATCAGGAGATCTGGGATTGAATTGAGTATATAAAAGAGGATACACCAGTTGTGCCCAGCAGCCGAAGATTATCTACACCAGTAGATGTGGTAGTAGTATCTCCCTAATATTAAAATTTAGGTTTAATATCAAAATTTATTCACTCTGCTGTCATTTCATTCAGGTTTCTGAATATGACAAAAGCTTCGCTGTCTGCCAAATGAATGGGGGACCATTGCATTTAAGTTTTAAAAAGTTTAGCGCTCAAACTGAGAGCGCCTCACATTTATTTTTAATGCAGTATTATCACAGTGTAATACAGTAGCTTTTTAAGCTACTAACCTGCTGTTTAATTTCTGAACTATAAGTTAAAATCATTATTGGTATTTGAGTTTATATAGTAGTAATGAAAATAGCAAGTAATGTTATTATATGGCTGTTTATGTACCAAAAGCTAAAAGGAAGATAAATGGAAATGTGTTTTGTACTTAACATATCACTCTGGTGGTGCCAGTTTTCTGTGTTTTAGCATGTTTTTCACATACTGGATGCATAGCTTAGAGCAGAGGAAAATATAAGATACTAGCTGAGTGAAAAGCAGATGCTACTGTGAACTCCAAATGAGTTTGAAAAATATGTGACTGTATTCAAAGAGATTTTCTGCTTGCAGATGATTAAGATCTATTTCATTGTTACTGAACATACTGTATCTTCAGTATATTCTATAAGCCATGTATGTCATCTCACACAGTTCATAAAATGTGTATTAATCTACATAACTGAATGTGCATAGAAGAGCAGATAGTTGCAGTACCTTAGAACAGTGCTTTAATCCAAAATGTATTAATGCTCAGAAGATGAGAAATAGGGCATGTTCATCAAATGTACTAAGAAAACTAATAGTAATTAGTATTATATTAAGTTTCTCTGCAGTTTAAATAGAAATTATGTCAAACATACATTAATTAAAACTAATAGGTATTTCTGCTTTAATTAATAGGCAGCTTTGATTGTAAATTTTCTCTACCTCTTAGACCAATTTTGGTTCAAACAGTATTCATTTAAGTAAGTTGTAACTCCATATGGGTCTATGACAATGTAAAATGTTGTAAGTTGTATTTCATAGTGGTTTAGGTATATAACAGGACAGCTTTTTTAAATACAGACAAGTGGTCAGTTTTGAGTTTCTTCAGTGCATTGCATCCTCTGTAGTAGTCCATAGTGTTGGGTAGTTCTAGCCTTGGAAGGCTGAGAAAGAGCAAAACAAGACTTTCATCAGCAAGGTCATCATCAGACAAAACTAATCTACATACACGAGGGATGCACTTCAAGTCCAAGTCAAGAATGGCTGTCTGTCTCTGCTTTTAAAAATCTCAGAGGTTTGCAAGTCCAGCTCACAAGAATGACCTTCTTGCCAAACTATTTGGCAGACTTTTGTGGTTATCCACAGAATGGGTAGCAATTTTTTTCTGCGAGCAATGTGATTCAGCATTTGTTATCTACTGCTGTTACCCACAGATGCGGCAAAATGTACCTAAATCCTGTTGATTTTCTTAAAATTTGAACAGCAAGATATTTCCAAGAAGTTACAGAAAATGTGAAATAAATTGCAGTGCCACAGGTCTGTGGTCTCTAACTCTGTATCTGCACGCTTCATTGTGGGGTTAAAAAAAAAAAAAGTAACTTTCCTTCCTGTTGCAAAGAAACAGTGCAATGTATCTATCTGCTCTGTTAACACAGGAAAGGGTCTTCAGTGAAATAGTAGTGACAGCAAAATCATGAATGTTTTCCTCTGCCTTTTCCTTTCACTTCACTGAAGCGTGAAACAAAAAATATGAAACCATAAGTTTTTAATAAGACAAACTGGAAAACAAACTGCTATGTTTTTGACCCAGGTAACACTGTTGTAGAAATATTAACTCTTATGTTTCCTAACCATTTAATCTGGAGGTGTGTGTGTTCACAATATTACATTCATAGTTCTATGTTTAATATTCTACCAGTAATTTTAAAATCATATCTTTTTGCATGAACTTTTTGAAGTTAATCACATGTATGATGACTCTACTGTGTAGCACTTTACGTTCAATGGACATGTAAGTTTATGTTTTATCTCCTATTACAATTCTTCTTTTCTTTGCGACCTTCTTCCCCTTACATTTTAAGTAGTGGTACAGAATTAAAATGTGGAGAGTAAGGTTTTAGAAGCAGAAGGTATTATTTGTTTTTATCTTCCCTAAGTGTATATTAACTTACAGTAATAGTCCATACCCCCCCCCCCCCCAAAAATCAATATTGTATGTTACTAGCAATCAAACTTCTGAAATATGCAATTTGTATTTTAACATGCATTAAAAATTGGGGAATAATGCACATTATTAACTGCTCATTATTCTATTATTTTATCTTTTTAAAAGAGCACTACTCTGTCAAAATCGAAATGTTAATTTTACAAGAGACAGAAAACTCTTATTAAAGCTCGAAGCACCAATCAAAGTACTAAATGCACTAGATCAGACTATCTCCTGTTTTACCCAAAGCCTTGTGATAGTGTAACCTTTGTGAATCTTAAGAGCATGTAAAAAAATTCTTTTAGCTGCAAGACCTACTTTGTCTAAGTAAACAACTCTGAAGATTTAAAAGAACCAAGATATTAGTCTAAACTTCAGTCCATTGTTGTGCTTCAGCTGTTCAGAACTTTTGTTTGGTTTGCCAGGAGTTAACAAATTTCAAAGTGAAAATCACCTTTTTCAGTAATGATATGCTCCTTTTATATTTGCTTTTTGCCTAATCTGAAATCAATGATGAAAGAAATAATTTACTGTTATTCCTTTCTTTTCCTTAATCAGTAGATGGCTCTACCAAGCCACTAACATGTTCTGGTCATGGTGGCTGCATTAGATTGAGGGCATTCGGGTGATATGAGTAGGTAGTTAAGGTGTTTGCAGATGAAGGAGGCTCTTCATAACTTACAATTTTTTTTATTCTTTTTCCATATAAATTAGGAAGAAAGGGCATGGATAATGCATCCGATGTAGATATTCAGGTACTAATTGCACTTAAGTGTTGCACTCGTGTGATTGACTAAGTCATGTCCTGGGTCAGCTCATACTCACTTATTTTGAATATGCTCACAGCAAAATACCTTGCACCAAAAAGAAGAATTTCCTGCTTTAAGAAGCAATAAGTTAGTATAATCTGAATATAATAATAAAGATTTAGGGGGAAAAAATATTTTCATGCCTCTATTCCAGTTGATCCCTCAATTCTTTTTAAAAATTTCCCTTCAAGTGCTTGTCCAGTGTATTCTCCATTATTTGTTGCTGACATTTGTTAAAGGCAAACAGAATCAGTGATAACTTATATTCATTTCTATTGTATACAGTCTTTGGGAAGACATTTGATGCGAGTTAAGCAAATAGAACTACTACCCCAAGAGGTTTCCCCCAGATTTTCTGTGGATGATGGCATGCAATCCAGGAAGAAAAAATTTAAAAAAAAAAAAAAAAAAAAAAGAAGAAAAAGGGAAATAAAAGAAAAGAGACCGCTAAAATGAAGAAACAATTTGTCTCCATAGTTGCATTTTCTTCTTACAGCTCTTTGATGCATCATAAATGCAGCGAGCATGGCTATTAACTTGATTCATGGTCTTTCACAATACATTGTTGCTGCTCTGGAGAGAGATTTGAAACAGTGCTGGACAAGCAGAAAAGAGATGTGGTGAAACAGAAGCAAACAGTTAGGATGAGCAAATGAAGGAGACTTTAGAAACAGTCAATTTAACATATGGCAAATATTTTCTAAAGGCGTATAACTTCTGTAGCTAAAATTGCAGCTCACAGTTTCTAACATTGCTACGCTTGTTTATAATAGGAGTTTCAACCCATAGTACTCACTAGTCTTGTGTAGCAGGGGTATTACTGCAGGACAAAAGGTCCTATCTGAATTCTACTGTGAGGCTGTTTAATTGCACATTAATATAATGTCATTTACGAATGTGATAATAGATGAGTTGCGCACACATGTTGCAATACAGTGGTTTAAATTTTAAATCTTTGGCTAGATCTGCCTTTTACTTTCTTGCAGCTGCAGTGGTTAATAATGTATTATTGCTGTGACTGGAAAAAAATGAACTGTGAAATTTCAGGCACTTGACTGGTCACATTTGAAAATGTAGCTAAATGCATGATAGCAGTTCTTGTTTTCAAAGAAGATAAAGCAAGCCTGGGATCATCCAGTTCAATGACGCTAATCATAAGTGGCCAGGATAGATAGCAGAGGGAGAGAAGAGGGAGGATAGGTTCATGTTTTAGTTTCAGGTTTTGGTTGGCCCTTTACTACCTACACTAGGGCAATTCAACAGCCATCTGCAATGAATAATAGAAAATAAGCAGCTACATTTTGTGTTTTACTCTCTCAAACTCTTTGAACCTTTTTCTGTCTTACGCATCTGCTGCCAGTGCTGTTGAGTCAGCAGCTTATTTCAATTCAAGTCATCAAAACTCTGAAAAATTACTTCTCTGCTTTTGTTTGCCCCACAAAAGCAGCTTCTGTCAACATAATATTCTTTTATTTTGCCTCTGTTCTTCACCCTTTTCTCTGGTGGAAATCTACCCTTGCGTCTGCAAGGGGTCTGTCCAAGGTCACAGGACTCTGGACTTACCAAGCCTCACTGGCAGCTGGGAAAATTATATTTGGCAGCAAGACCATTTTCCGTGGAGCTCAATGAATGTCAGCACACTGCTCCAAGCTTTGCTCTTGGCTAGTATCTTCTCTACTGGAGAGCTGGAAAACTGTAGCTGATTAAGATCGTGCTGCTTCTGGTGTCATCGCCACAAACAGCCATCATACTAGCTCTTTGTCAGTGTTGTAAACTCCCTTTTCCCTAGTAGAAGAACAAGTTGCGGGGATACACAAATCACGACCAGTATTGCTTAGGAGACCTTTTATTCGTTAAGCTATTATTATTAAGTAAATCAAACCATTATTATTAATAGCAGATAACGGTTCACACAACACGTTTACTTATTTGCTCACGCAGTTTACTCGCGTGTGTGCTCGTAGTCACTTTGCAGGGGGAGTGGTGAGAAGCCGATGTGGCTGCCCACCCAGAAGCAGAGGGCTGTGCTGGCGTGCCGGGGGCTTCTAGGTAGGTGTTGAGGAAGAACTTCAGGAGGGGCCTTTCTCTCATCAGGTCTGCAACTGACGCTGTCATCTTTGTCTGCATGTACCAGCCACTGCTGCCTTGGATGGGATCCGAGCCGTACAACCCGTTGTTGGTGTTTGTGTGTGCCTGTGGCCTTGTCCTTCCGACAGGCGGTCGGTGTCGCGGGGGATCGGCTCTTGCCGTCTCAACAGGGCGGTTGGTCTCCAGAGCTTACCGGTCCTTGGGAAACTTTCACACGCTGCTTTCTCTGTGGTGTTAGACTTCAGATGTGTTTCCTCTCTTTGGCCAGTTTTCTGGTAACTAGTTTCTCCGATCAAACCTGTAAGGGCCCTGGTGGCACCTGGGAAGTCGCGTGCGTTGATTTGCTGCTGTGTGACTCCAGTCTCCATCACTGATGAGAGTCATCTTTTTCAAGCTCTCTGTTCTTACTTCACTCCCGCTTTTCTGCCTGCCCTTTTAGTACTAATCATCAGTATTAGATTAAAACTGAATAAGGAGCTTCCAGCAAGGGGGACTGATGCTAAGTGCAGAGTGAGAGGACAACCCATGCAGAGCAAAAGAATGCTAAGGTCTTTATTTTTAAGCGCAGAAACACAGGATAAGAGTAAAATTCTTACTTACGGAATTCAGAATCAGTGACTGTTCATTGAATACCTCACTTTGTGTCCTCTCTTGAAGCTAGTGTGACTGCTCAGCAAAATTCACTATGTATTTCTTAATTTTTTGGACTGTGTGTTTATGCAATGATACTACGCTGATGAGAAAGCAAGCAGGAGGTTTACTAAACACAACATTAAAAGGCCAGCCTGTTTAAGGTTTGAGAAGGTTTATGAGTGCAGACTTACTCAATACATACAGTATTTTGCACACAAGTTCAAATGCTGTGTAAGTCTGTTTATCTTTGTAGTCCTCCCTCTTAAATTAATTTGCTAGACAGATTTCGTGATATCTTAATTTAAGGTGAATTAGCTGAATATTTCTCTTTACTGGTAACAGTTGTTGGAAAGGTTGTTGCCTAACTGAACATGCATTTACACTTGTGAATGTAAAAGCACTTTTATCCTTTTACCATAAAGTGGTAAAGTGTGGTTTTTCATACCTGAATGAAATGCTGATTTATTAAACGAATACTTCTTTCAATTGATTAATATAATTTGTTTTCTAACTAAAGTTTAAAGAATTGTAGTAATTGAAGGACAATGTTTGATGTTGAGGACAACTCAATGTTGTAATTGAGTTAAAGAAAAATAATAATTTCTTGTTGCAAAGATAAGCAAAAGAAAAAGTACCTGTGTGAATAATGGAGTCTCACTAGAAAGAGTCATGCCTGATGTTTCACATAAAATATTTTTGCCTAAACTCTCAAGTTACTTACTATAATAGCTGTGCATCTAGATCATGAGAGTGATGAGAGAGGAGCAGGAATAGAGTGCAGGAATATATTTCATTTCACCAAAATTACTGTAGACAAATTGTTGAATGTGATTTAATTGATGTAACTCTAAGATGTATCTCTGCAACTCCGCTTAGGAGGCTGCACGTATGCCACATAGTGAGGACTTCACCTATCTAAAGCATTTTGGAATTGTCAGTCACTGCAATAACAAGGTGTCATACTGATTTGGAATTATTATAGTATGTACTATGACAGAAGCTTCCTCCATGCATATTCCTGCAGTTTTTCTCAAGAATTCTGTAGAGAAATCACCTCTGGAATGACAGAACGTATTGGTGGCTCAGTCAGATCCCAATAAAAAAAAGGAAGATCCTGATTTCAGTCTGAGGAATTTAAGCCATTTTTATCTTACAGAAGTATCATCTAGACTGATGCAGTATTTCAGAATGACCACAGAGACTGGTCATTGCAGTACGATAGTCATGTTCGTTTAGTGGGGCTTGGATGCCTGAAGTGCTTTAGTCATGTAGGATTTTCCTTCCTTGTGCCATTCAGTCTTTAATCTTCCTATCAGAAATGGGAATGTGTGTGCTTATCTTCTCACAGAAGACCGAACCTAAGAACTTACTAAATAACACTGTGAGAAATCGAATTAAGTGGGTTTAAGACTGACTAAAGTATGTTAATTTGTGTGATGCACTTGTACTCTTGGATTCAATGTTTTCTTGCTTTTACTTGAGGATTACCAAGTCCTCAAGCATTTCCTGGCTTTTAGATAAGAGAGCTTCACCATTTTATGTTTGAAAGGCCTTTGAAAAATCTCTTTGCAGTAATGGCATGCCACACTCTTACATTATCCATGCTTTTAATTCTTAGAAGACTTAGTCCTCCTAAAATCTGTGTCTACTATATGCAAGATTTTGTGGGTATTTTCCTTGAAGCTTATGAATTATGCAGGACAATTTTATGTTGATTTCTAGTTTCATATACTATTTCACTATCCTTTTCATACCAACAGGTTGGTCTGACATAACAAATGAAAGGAGAGCTGGGCTGACTTCAGCGTATACGTATCTGAGCACATGGGTAGCAAAGCACTGAGAGGAGAAATGTATCTTTCATATTACATACGATCTAATATGGGGTTGACTCTCCACGTAGAATTATTCCAGACCACTATTAGTGGTCCTGCAGAAACCATACAGGAAGGGATAGAGGTTGTTCTTCCTGTACAACGGATTTGGTGGCCACAGGGCTGCACCAGGAAGAATTTTGCATGGGATGACTGAAAGTCTCCGTGGTTTGAGGGTGGTTGGCCATCCCTTCTTTTCAAGTCCTGATAGACATTTAAAGGTCTTACAGTAGAGGCATTCAAAGACTGCTTGCACAGACTGTTATGCTAGAAAATGGTTTACATAGTGGTTATGTGTGTTATGTGTAACTAGTGTGGCTCAGTGACAAGTCATGCAGTAAATAACCTGTATGTGTGTCTATATGTTGAAAGTTTTGTCTGAGCACTAGGCAGGTCATCCAAGGAGAATGGCAGTCAGATGGGATATGTGCTGCTATCCTTTTGTGTGATGTTTAAGCAGTCCAGGGGAGAAAAAAACAGTTCTTGGGAAGCATTTTGGCTGTGTGTTTGTTAATACGCTGTCATTCTCATAAAGCTGTTCGGTGCATCTTTTTGTATTCCTATGTACCGGTGAGTCTGCACAGGAGTGACACCTGTTATCCTCATGGCACCATGCTGTGAGTTGGGCAAGGAGGTCTGTGCTGAGGGTGCCACGGGATGTTGAATGTAAAGATGTGTTCACCTGCCAGGCATAATTTCTAAGCATGTACAATATGTTATCTGTTTTGAATAACAGGCACTGCTCTATACTGCTTTCAACAAGGGTAGGTGAGCCTAGGCGTGCAATGCTATGAAGACTTAATGTTCTTTCGGATTAAATCTGGTGTTCTTCAGGTTTTTCAAGAGGATCTAACCCAAATCTTAAAATCTATAGGCTGTGTTTGCACAGAATCTTTTAACACCTGTCTTTCTGTAAAATGCACAGCTGTATGAAACAAGTCTTTAAGTGTTACAACTCCTTTCCTCCCCCCACACCCATAAAAAAAAATGGCCTGCTGTTTCTTTTGATCTTTTAGAGTAGAGAAACCAATTTGTATAATATAAATTGGTTTCATTTTGTGATGTTTTATTTCTATTCAACCAGATTAAAATAATATAGCGCCTATTTTTAGCTTGGTTTCCATTAATTGGGCTGCTTTAATCAACCTGACTTTAAAAAGGCTCCATTATGTTAAGCTTATCCCTAGCTGCAGATGAAATAATTCTGGATTAATGTCATCAAGGTGTGCTTTGAAGGTGGGAGGGTAGGCCTAACATTGATAGTAACCATATTAATAGCTGAGTATGTGATTTTTTCTTATGAAAATGGGAGTAATTTTAATTTGCTGATGCAGTCACATGAGACTGACCATTTTTTTAGCATGGGTAGGGTGCCCTGAGAAGAGTAAGGATGCTGACAGAAGAATAGCCATCGAACTGGCACTTTACACTAGAGATTCAATTTAATATAATACTATTTAATATGAAATTAGTTGCCTTAATACTAATATAACAGTAAGTTATTTTAAAGGTAACCTTTTTACAAGAGTAGTATAGAACTTCCATTGGCAAGTCTGACTTCTTCCTCAGTTTTTTCTTCCTTTTATCCTGACTTCTCAATGATTCTTTAACTAATTTCCCACTTTCTTCACCAGAATTATGTAATATTTCATCTCTGTTTTCCTCATTAAGCCCATGTTGTGCATTTTATGCCTTGCTTACAATGACTAAAATCACCAGGGTTCATCTTCCTATTTTATTTTTCATCGGTAAAATACAATGTTAGCTAAACAAGACGGAACATGCCTTTTCTCTTTAACAAGACTAGGACTAGTCAGTAGCAGTAGTAACAGTATGAACCCTCCTATAAAAAATCAGTAGTTTTGAGTGCTTGGCTCACTTAAACCCTCACCAGATCTTTAAGTAGAGGTATAAATTTGCATACCTAACCTTAAGCACATAAAACTCAGTCAGTAAACATACTAGCTGGGCAATCTCAATCCCTTTTAATGAACAGATGTATGTGCTAATTAGTAATATAATATGTTAGATGTTTTTTAATTGTAAAATGAAATTCTTTCATTCATGACTTCCAAAGCATCTGGTCTACCAGTCACATTTGGGAATGTATATCTTCTCCTACTAGTCTATAGAGCTTTTGTAACTGCAAGTCGTTTTCTGTAACTCTTCGTACTCACAAAAAATGCAATTAAAATTTATCCTCCTGGGGAGAAAAATCTTCTTAGGGGATTATGCCACTTATGTCGTAGTTAGATCAAGTATTTTAGCCCTGTTTAATGGTTTATACTAGTCATGATTAAGACAATACAATTTCAGGTGCACTAAATGCTAAGTATACATTTTCACATAAGTGTGTTCTTCCCTTTAGAAAATATAATCTAGGTTCTTTACAAAACTTAGATCTTAAATTAGACTTTATAGTATGTACAAATCCAGCTATGTATATAATGGTAAAAGTGTTGATTTACAGCATTATAACTCTAATTAATGCATAGTTTAATATTATTGATTATTTTAGCTATAAGCCCAAAGCAGAATTCCAGTTTTAAATTCCTGGAGTTTAGTAATTGCTCATTATTTGCAATTTGTACTTGTTCTAGACAATAGACATGTTATTCAATAAAACAATCTTTTCTATATCGTTTGCTTCATAGTTGGAGTGTGACTGAGGAACAGTTACTAGAAATCATATGTTTGGGGAAGGCAAAGAAAATACAAAAAGATGATATCTGATAGCAACAAAATATTTAATATTGATGAAAAATTTCAAATGCAAGCTCATAATAAGCCACAAAGTTCACAGTTGAAATATTATGCTTATGTTAAAGATTTTTCTCCTTAGTGTTTAGGAGCTACAGTGAATAAACTGCAGGACACTGAATGTAAAAAGGGCAAATGTGATTTACCTAAGGGTAGAGGACGCTGGTATTAATTTTGTTACGAAAAGTTATCTGTGAAATCAGAAAAACATTTTTCTGACATTGTGCCTGGGAATATATGGTCTGTGCTTCAGTTTCTGCTGAATTCTTTACAGCCGCGTTGTAACATCACTTTTGTATTTGTCTGTTAGTGAGGCAACACATTGTGGGATATTTAACCAAAGACCTATTTTTTTTATTGTTCCGTGTGTCTTTCAAGGTAGCATAAACATGGCAACTCTCTGGTTTGGGAAGAAAAAAGACAGTACAAAAATAAGATTTCTAGGACATAATAAGATAAAAAGTAAATTGTTTTTACAGAAATATCTAATGTTGATTTTTCTCTTTACAATTAATTGCAGCAGATCAGAGAAAGTAAAAATTAAAGCTAGGAATAAAAGCATCTGTTTACTGTTTAGGCACATACTTCAGGGAACTCCATCATTTTGAATAACACAACAAATATAATTACCTTATTTGTGGTCTTTTTATTAGTGGAAGGAGCTTCAGTCAGATTTTTTATTCTGCTTTTAACTATAAGGACCCATCTTATACTACATGCTTTAAAAAGCTACAAAATCTTGCAAATGATTAATTGCAGAGTTAAAAAAAAAAACAAACCAGCTAATAAACATTTCTAGCAAGCCTCCTAACACTTACTCAGCATGGATACCAACTGATTTCTGTGATGTTATAATAGTACTCTACCTCATATTAATGTTTCCACATAAAACACTGTTGTCAGAAAACCAAGACTCTTGTTTTGAATATAAATGGCAATTAAACACGGTCTTAGAACAGGAAGATTCCCGTTGTTCTGAATTAGAATGAAAATTATATAATTATTTTTTTTAAGTGTATACTTAATTTTCCTGTTTATCAGATGGATGGCTATAAAAGTAAAACATGAATGGATTGATCTTGAGAGGAAAATACATCAGAATTGGAGAATATAAACAATGCAGACAAACATTTGAATAATTCTGCAGGATTTGATTACGTAACTCCACTTGTATGTGACAGGGAACCATGTTATTCAACAAATACTCTTTTTACTCCAACTACTTTTTAGATAACTATCTGAAATTCATAAAGTAAGAAAGAACATTTATGAAATATTAAGATATCATTGTGAGAGTTGAAATATACTGCTATAAGGTTCACTGCGTATAAAAATTATATCAGGTTCTGCTGGCTTTGAAACCTTTTATGATATTTCTTGGCCTCACAACATTAATTTTAAATCAAAAAATTATTCAAAAAATAAGTGGGATAGCACGTCTTTGCAAATGGCAAAACGAACTGTTAAAACAGAAAAGGGATGGAACCATAAAAACCCAAGTACAGTTAAATTCCCTGGCATAGTCAATAATGTTTAGCAATGTACTACTATCAGAATTTAAGGTTCTTCTTCATTTCAACCCAAAATTTCCTTTCCAGAAGGAATTATTAATGCTGTGCCAGCTCAGTGTTAATAATTACTTCCCATTCTTAGTGACCGATGAAAAGTGCTTACACACAAGTCTTTCAAGACCAGACACTGTAATGTTTCCCATTCCTCTTCCCTCTGCCATTCCTTTTCCTTCAAAAGTATCTCTCTTGAACAAGTCGCTGTGGAAAAAATGTGGCATAATAACAATGGGCAAAGTGATGTTTGTGTGTGTGTGAGTGCCTGTGAGGAGCACAAAACCGATGGGCTTGTGAATCAGAGGGGTGAGAGTAAGAGAAACTGAAGTTTTTCTGAAGCACAGCTTGCCCTTTCATTATGATTCATAGTTATAAGGGTAAAGTTTTCTTTCAGTTGGTGGAGGACTTAAATGATATTTCCTATATGGTTGACTAGTCTTTATGTGACCTTTAGCTATCATCATGTTCTAGAGAAAGATACCGGCATTGCCTCTCTCTTAGCATCGCTGTGTCAGAGATGAATCGTAGCATACCTTATTCTTCCTTTGCGCTGATAAGTACAAAGATCATTCATTTCTGATCTGCACTTAACTCAGGACTGTAAAACTAGGCAGAGAAAAAGCAAGCTGTCATCATTAGGAAAACGGCAGGCTGACAGGTAAAACCAGTTCTTTCCAATTTGGAAGTAAGGTGGAATTGTCCCTTAGGTAGGGTTAAAGAGATTGCTTACCCCTTGGGTGAAGGTTGCACACTCAATTTCAAATACAAAAAGATTGATCCTAAGGCCTCAGAAATCACTGATTTTTAAAATTGTTTTCTGCCATAATGGGCCTTTTCTTGTGTCATAACTTCACATCTTGAAAAATTTGATCTATTTTTTAAGCACTTTCAGTAACTGTATAACCCTTCCTTCCTCTTTTGACATAATACATCAGGCAGATTTGAGACAGGGAATATATCTTGCTTTAAATCATAAAATAACTTATGAGTTTGCTTTACAGAAGCCTTATTCTGATATCTGTGTGGAATAGATCCTACTATTTACTTCCAAAGTAGTTGCCAGCTGTGAAACCACTTATGTGAGATGCTGCGTAATGGCACAGCCTGGCCCTAAATCTCGGTGTGTGCTGCTGGTGCTCTTTTGAGGCTGTTATTGTCATCGTAACTGCACCGCTTATTTCATTGAGCAGCACAGCAAATGGCATGGTGGCATACGTAAACAATTTACACAGAGGTGATACAGTAGTTTGGGTTTGGATGCTGTATTATCATAAATAGCATTTTTTTGCTGCTGACGTTTTGTATGAGCCTTTGGGTATGTGATTGTGAGGGACATTTTAGTGAGCTTTTGAAGTACCTAGTTTTCAAGAACATTTTGATTAAATTAGTGCCCATTTTATTACTTGTTACTTATGCCAAAAGTATTTTTAAAAGTGTTTATTCAGTAAATTATCTTAAATGGTGGAAGGCCTTTCCTCTTAACAGTTTTGTTCAGTCTTGTTTCTTATTAAAACACTCCATGAACTGTCATGCCTATGTTTCAATATATTTGTGGAACATTTTGTGCTAGGTATTAACTGATTAATCTTCCTGCTTGAAAATTACAAAGTCCTCAAATCTGCGTATAATTCAACAAATCCAGATTAAAAAGCTTTTAAGCCCTCAGAATCATGGATCTCTTGGGGACTTGAACAATTATTTCATTTTTTGGCCAAGGAACCCAAGCCATTAAGAATCACCATGTGCTTTAAGTTCTCTGAACCCAGAGGGCTGACTGACAGTATTGCCTGTTTCTCATTTGCTTGATCATTTATTTCTTTCCAGCCAGCTCCTTAGAAGCTGATTTTGAAGAGCTCTTCCCACACCAAACACACTCATTCACACAGTCACTTGCATGGGCAGGCACTCAGATGTTTGCATAGATACTTAAAGTTCATGAGCAGCAGAATACTTTATCTTTCATTTGATTTCAACCCTTCCCCTCTCATATTTTCAAAAAAATCTGTTAGAATTGTTTAATAATGTACTTAACTAACTTAACCAATTATTTGGAGAATGGCAGCTGAAAAGTGAATTGTAAAAATGAAGAATATATCCTAGTATCTCAGAAATATTTTTGGCCTAATCCAGAGATAATAATTTTCTGTTTTGAGATACGAATTCCAAACTATGATAATTCTGATTTGGAAGGCCTCAAAAAGGTGTGTAACTTTAATAATTCAACCGATACTAATTTATCTATTTTAGTATATGACTTTTGTGCAAGGCAGATTCTTGTTACCTGAATACTGACTGGTCCATATTTCTTTTTAATCATTCTGTGTGTATAATTCAATATAAAGTTGAAAATTTATTCTTTCCCTCTCTTCCCTCTCCACTTTAGAGGGGGGGGGTTGTTTTTGGTTTTGTTTTTTTTTTTTTTCTTTTTTAAAGGAATATCTTCAAAATGGCTTAAAGTAAGAATCGTGTTTAATACCAGTGAGCCGGGACCACAGTTAAGTGATGACTTGGAATAACAAGCTGCTGTCTTTTAGGCATCCACATACAAGCTTAAGTCTGTTGGCAATGAAAGTACCAAGTTCTAGTAATTAACGCCATGCGTGTTTTCAGCTCCCGTTTAAATTAGAAGTGCCTGGGAGTCCTCACTATTGAAAGCTTCCAAAGGAAGGAAGAGGAGAGTTTGACCATTAATCAGTGTTTTATCCTAGATGGTATATCATTTATACATGTGATCACTGAAAATATTTGGGATCATACTAACATACTAAAGAATTTTTTTTTAAGGTAGTCACTTTTCTGTTGGCTGTTTGTTGCCATAACAGTCTTTCTTGCAAAATGTGAGATTGTTATTTCTGTTTATTTTCCCTGGAGACATAGAATGATGTATGATTGTCCACAAGTAGGCTGAACAGATCTGAATAGTCAATCCTCTATTCTTCTCACTGAGCTCCCTGCGTTTAATTGCAGTAGGTAAATCACCTAAGTCAGGAACTCAAGCTAATTTGGAAATTTGCAATAAAAAAAAAAGAAGAGATATGCTTCTGAAGTACAACTCATCCCAGATCCCACAGAGATGTGGGTCACAGTTCTGAGATGCTCCTCTGCATGTATTGCATAGCAAGTCCCAGGCAGAAGTCAGGGATGCAGAAGATAACACTGGGTGATTGTGAAATCCTAGATGAAATATTGTTAATAAGACTGTGAGACAGAAAGTAAACATAACAGAAAAAGAAAAAGGATTATTCAGAGCTTCTGCTTTTTACAACTTTGTACTGCTCTAACTCAGATAAGAGTATGACACTTGGATGAGTGTTTCCTTACTTCTCTTCTGCTTGGTTTTTGTGATAGTAATAATTAAAGATTTTTCATTCCCTGCATCATCAGGAATTCTAATGGTTGCACCAAGGAGAAAATTTGCCAAGAACAATACCCTTTGAATCACTTAAGGATAATTAGCCAATTTTTTTTTTGCATTCTCTTTTTGAGACTTTTTTTTCCACTGATGTCAGTGTTCATCTTATATTTAGACCATAGGCACCATTATATGTAGGCTTTTAGGGGACTAAATGGATTTTTGGCATAAAAGGACTAAAGGGACTTTTTAGGGTAAACTCAATAGTGGGTTAAGATATGTATTTCTTGTGAAATTTTGTACTTAAATCAGTATTGAAACTGCCCTTCTGTCTGCAGGATTTTGAACTAAAAATAACAGAACATTAATAATAATGAAAGAATTTTGTCATTTCACCACTCAGGTAGTGATGCCTGACCCTAAGCCAATCACTGTTTGCTTATTAATCACTAAAATATATTTTCTTTAGTAGCAGAGAGCAGCAGAAATGACATACTGAAATATTAATTACTCACTGAAGAGACAGAAAACATACTGGAACTTCTTTTTCAAACCATTTTGCACATTTTTTTGGCACACATATACTGACTGTATTTTCCATATTATCACTTCATGAATTCTTGTATCTTGTCCCAGTTGATCTGTTCTTACATTTTTTCCAAGACTCCAGAAGATTTATTAAATGGAGTTGAAATACGCTTTTAAAAAACCCTAAACTTCTCTGGAGGTTTTAGGTTCTTCCTAGCTCCATTTTTTGTGTGGTAATTGTATAAAGAATTTAGGGACTGACTCAGTCCAGTGGTGCTGCCTTGCCTATACAACATATTCTCTACTAGAACACTCCTGAGGATGACAATACAGGTGTGTGAGAGGATTTAAAGCAGTAGGTCTGGTACTAACAGAGGGATGCTCTCATTGCAAGTATTAACTGGTTCCAGGAAGGAGTGTAGTGGTTTATATCATACAAACAAGGCAGCAAAAAAAGACTCATTTTTCTTAAACAGTTAAATTGAATTCAATTAAATTGAATTTGTAATGAAGGTCATTGTCGATGGCTGAGTGGAAGGCCATTCCAATTCAGAATGCAAAGTCAGGATGAGAAGAAACTTAATCTATGAAGGTTTAGTATCTCTTCTTCCTCTAGTTTTTCTCTTGGAATTGAGCTATGAAAGCTTAGCCTGTATCAGATACCAGCCAAACTACTGGTACAATCAAGATAGTGTCAAGTTTCTGATGTCTATAGTGTCTTTTGCTTTTTCTTATTTACTGCTCTCCATGTTCTTCGTACTTCTCAAGACAGTAGCATAGTATGAAAAGGTAAAAGAATTAAGCTGAACATGTTACTAGGCATTCCTGGAGGGTCATTCACCATTCTTTACCTGAACCAGAGTCTGATCTGACCCATGGGCAGCCTGGAGAACTCTCTAAGTCCAGCAGAACATGCCGCTGTTGTGCATTCACAAGGTACTCTAAGCCCTTGGGTTTGAAAGAGAACCTTTGGTGAGACTAGCTCCCACATCACACTTTTTTCTGAGTTTGCTGCCTGCTTCAAAAAGGGATAGTTGTGCTTCATGCAAGTTCTAGCACCATCTCCCACATACTCTACAAGTGCACAGGATTAGTGAACAAAGGGGAAAAAACCCAACAACAATGGTGGTTGAATCATTCTTGGCCACACGTGTCAGACTTAGAGTCCTGAGGATGAAGTTCTTTCTTGTGGGGTTTTGAGGTGCGGCATGCCTTGGAAAACTGCAGCCTCCTTTGCTGTGTGCCTGAATGTCTCCTTGTGAATTTTTTTTGGCTGGGGCAGTTCCCATCCTCATGTACATTCACCTGTATTCCTCCCTCGGTGGCTTAACTGGTTTTGTGTCGCTATTTATGATGTGTCTAGGCTCATGGGTTACTAGAAATCTGCAGGAGTTTTGAAAAAGAATACTGATTTGACTGTTTACTGTTACTAGTCTATTAATAGTAAGTCCACCAACTCTAAACGCTCAAATATAGAAATATTCACTAAAATTTGACCATATAAGGTAAAGTTTTCTAGTTTATTAATTTTATTTCTTTAAGAAAAGTATGATGTCTTTGTTAAGTACCTTAACTACATCTAGCCTTTTCTCTTAAGGGCCTGCATTCTCACAAGGGAACCATTCAGTGCTGTGATTGGATTAATACAAATTGGATGGGAAAATTGGGCTGGGGTAAGAGCAATTGAATTTGGAAAGTTTATGAGAGCTGCTAGTTCGGGGTGAATAATAAAATAAAGACAGCAGTTTTGCAATTTTGAAAAGCTCTGTGCTATGTAATAGACTGTAATTTAATTCTGAGAGACTATTTTATTAGATTTTTTCCCAAGTAAAATCACAATTCCTATTGTTCCTTATCATATGTCTCATTACTGCTGCAAGTATTATCCTCTTTATATGATTATAGTGATTCATACTTCACTTTCTTGGTTGTTTTGTACACAACTGCAAGTAAATAATGGTAGCAATTTGATGCTTCTGAATATGAGACCAATAGCTTCTTTGGGTTTTTTCTAAACAGGGATGTATATTTTAGCAAAGGAGTGATGATAAGCCTTACACTGAGATCAGTCAACAGATGCATAACTCTGATAAAATGTAAATTCTCAGCATTGGCCAAAGTAATAAGCTGGAGAAATGCCTGTGCCAAACAGTGGTTCGTAGTTTTACAGTAAATCTGTATGAAGTTCATCGTCATTTACACCCATTATCCTCTATGGATACTTTTTGAAAATATGTGGTTATCATTTGTATATTTGAATGTACAACTGTCATAAGAATGTACCTAACAAACAAAATAATCCCTTTTTGAGGGAAGTTGGCTCTGTGAGAGAAGGAATACTTTTCATGCTGTGCTGAGTACTTCCAAATCCAGTCAGAGCCAAAGAGAGTTGGGAGAGTGAGGTTTCAGTTCACCCTGTTGTTGAATTGAAAGGACTTCACTGGTTGGGCAGAAAAGAGCAATCGGTTCCAGTTCCTGAAGAAGCAATGGTTTAAGAAATCTAAAAAGAGGGGAGTGATGACTTATAGAAAAGAAATGTGGCATTATTGGTGAAACTGTATGATGAATTGAGACCTTGTTCTTGCTTATTCAGAGTTGTGTGTAGCTGTCAAATTCAACAGGGTGGCACTGTCTGAGAAAGTGAAGTTATCTCAGTGTTGATTGCCTGGTTGTTTTTTACGTCAGAATTTTTAAGTAATGCTTACCTGGGGGCAGAGGTGAGGGGAAGGGAGGAGTGAAGGAAAAGAGTAGGGAATGTTTGACAGCATTAACATTAGATCCTTACTAGAGAAGGTTAGTTAGCAAATTCAACGAGTCCTGCATTTTGGCTTCTGGATTTCACTTGTGGATCAGAGCACTAGTTTAAATTCTGCTCAAAAAGTATAGTTAAGCTTTCACAAAATGGATCAAAGGATATCGGATGTTACTTTTTGCCTACCTTAGGGCATCTCCAGAAATTTGGTTTAGTTATTGCATACCCACATTAATTAATATGTTGTGTGGTAGTGCAAGAACACTTTTTATTTATTATTTTAGTTTCTACCTCTTGAATTGTCAATTTTAAACTGATTATTAAAACTCTCCAAAAAGCTGCTGACTCATATTTTTACATTTCCTCCCCCCGCCCCTTTGGATTCAGATAGTAATTAACATAGGAGATGTCATTCAAATTAAATGCAGAGGAAAATAATTTGAAAGTATTGCACTGGGGAATGTACATGACAGTTATAAACAGTATTATTACAATATTGAACTGAGAAATTGAGTTGTAAGATAAAAGACAAATCCTACCTATATTTTTCTGTGAAAATATTAATTTTAAATTTGGGGGTATGCTCGTCTTTGGTGATCTCTGTTTATCTCTAAGAAGAAAAGTAAGAAGTCAGTAGAGCTGAAACTCCATTGATACAGTGATGATGTTAATATATTGAAAGTTGTGTATACCAGTGTTAAGTCCAAATTATATAGAAACATTTCCTGTAGGAAGATTTCAAACTCACAAACAGTGTTGCACAAAATGGACAGAACTCTCAGGGGAGTGTGTGCACTATACACAGTTATCCAAATACTTTCAAGTTATTCATTGGTTTAAATATCTCCAGAAACAAAGTCTTAAATTGATTCTGTAGAGATCGGTGTCACCTCCTCATTCATCATGACATGGTCCAAATGACTGAATCCAGTGGACAGGTTTCCACTGATAGTTCTGTGCACTAGATCCTGAAATAAACACACTAATTTAGTATCAATAATTTGTGGTAGCGCAGAGCTCTGTTAAAGAACTAATGCTCCTTCTTCACCTTGGATTGCTAATTTTTCTTCTACTGTCATTAGAAATGTAGTCAACCAATAGTATGTACAAATATACAGGCATGTATACTTGGCATACTTGTTCTGAAAAACTTTGTGGCTATTTGTATATTAGAAATCTGAACTACTTTCCAAGGCAGGGATAGAACAAGGTACTTAATTATTTGTTATATTTTATGAAGCCTAAGACCAGGACACTGTTGTTCTTCATGACACTGTTATTCTTGTATCTGCAAATGTACAGTGAGAGAAGGGCTTACCCTTTAAAATTCAAAATATGACCTATGGTGAAATTTAAGAAGTGGAAATAAAAGGAGACAGTAACAAAGGGAAGATAATGGCTATAGTGAGAGAAGCAAGAGTTTAAGAATCAAAAAATATAAGTTCAAGTTGTTGTTCTTTTGGGATGCAAATAATAATTGCATTAAAATTACATTAATCTGTCACTATTTCTATTATTTTAATTCATTGTCTTAAATTAATTCAACTCCATTTCTTATGAAGATCCTCCAGATCTCAGCTTGATTTTGCATACCTGAGAAAGGAGACGTCTTAGGAAGGCTGAGTCAAACCATGTCATGCTCTGTTGAGTACACTTCAGTGGAGCACAACATGGTAGCTGTTAGATTCTCAGTTTTTTAGATTGTCACTATTTATTTTTATTACTGCTATTACTACATTTACTCTTTGAAGTAAATGCATGAAATGGGAAATGCATACTGAATTTGTTTCTTAACTTTCTTCTTGTGGTTTACTTATATTACTTTGGTGTTTAAGAGGCTGAAAATTTAATAAACAAAAGGTCTAAAAAGGTATGCCAAAATCCAAGGCAGTTTTCCTCATTTTTATCACAATATTTTATCATGTTTTAGGTTTTAGTATAGCTTAAATATTAAAATAAATATGAATTATTTTGATTCACATAGGAAATAAATGTCAATAATAATAGGCTCTAATAATGGAAATAATTTCTGTCAGAGACTTAGGGATCATCCTTTGACATTTATGTGATGTAGGGTAAATGAATGTGAAAACCATGCATTGGTAAGAATGGAGTGGCATTTCTCCAAGTGGAAGTAATCTTTAAGAGCTTGTCCAAAAATGGTTACAGATGTTTTAAATGGGATTTCATTATTTTAGCAGGTTCGATTCATGTTTCAGTTACTTTTTATTAGCATTTCTACTTCCTAACTGCTGCTTTTATTCAGACCTAAGATGTCACAATGTCTGTGTTTATGATACTGCAACATGTTGCTATAGAAATTATTAGAAATTTATAAATGTAAGGCCTACTTCTGAATGAGGTTTTGGTCTCTTTGCTTCTCCTTATTTACAAATTTATCTAACTATACAGCTACTACAAATCTTCAGGATTATTCAGAATATAATTATGAAGGTATGAGTGCCCAAAGTGCAAGTAACCTTCTTCAGATGTTTTAACAAGGGACAGGAATGATCAATAGTAATTTGGTATGTCTTTTCTACATGAATCCTGATGTTAGAAACAGCTGTTCTAATATATTCAGCCTAAATGTTGTTTGATTTGTAGCAGTAATATTACTTTATCTTGTAAGTGCTTTTCATCTGACTATTTCTAAGCTTTCTTTCCCCAAAATGTTAATTAAGTTAATGTTCTGATGTACAGTAGGTTAATATAATTTTTGTTTTACAGATGAAGAAACTGTATCTAAAAAGGTCACATCTTATATCAGTGACAGATGGAGGTACACAGTACTCTTCTGCTTTAGCCATAATAAGTCTTTCTTCAATCTGTGCATTTAACAGTTACCATAATCAGACATAAACACCCAGAAATTAAGCTTTTCATTACAAGACCACATATTTCCATCAGATGAGGGAGGGGAGGAGGAAAAGAAAACATTAGTAGGTAGCCAAAGCAGAGGAATGACATCATTCAAGCGGACCAGTCACTAGACATTGGACAATAATGGTTACGTATAGCATGTATATGTGTGTATAATATATATATATATAACGTGTGTGTGTATATGTATGAATATACATACTTAATATATTTTTAAACTCTAATTTTTAAAGAGCTGTGGAAAATCTTTCAGGAGATCTGCAATCTGATTTTATGTTTAGGGCTATATCAGAAAGGATCATCTCTTCCAGAAACAGATGTATTTCCCCAGATTTGAAATGGAAAATGCTGTTCAGTAGTCCAAACCAAAAACTAATGGGGAAAAAAAAATCTGTAATGGAAGGAGCAGCTGGCATTTTCTGCAGAATAGAAATTCTAAAATTCTGTTTAGAGAAAAAATATTTCATTTCAACCTTTTAAGCAGGCTTTTGAGACCCTCTTTCTTTCTCCCGGAAAATCCTAAACATTCTTAAATCCCAGCCCCTGGAAGTTATGCTTACAGAGCATCTTGGCCAGATTGTAGAGCTGGCATCTAGGCTTCCCAGGATTTCTAGGTTTTTCCTGAATAGGCTTTGAGATGTCTGAAAGTATTGCTCACTTGGTTGAATTTGAAAGCTGTGGGATCTATATCTCCTCACCAGCCTGGTTCTGGACTGAAAGGGCTGGAGAACCTGTTAGCTATGGCTTCAGTACAGTTTGACTTGCAGGATCATAGAATCATAGAATCATTTTGGTTGGAAAAGACCTTCAAGATCATCGAGTCCAACCATTAACCATGCCCCCTAAACCATGCCCCGGAGTACCCTGTCCACTCGCTTTTTGAATACCTCCAGGGATGGTGACTCAACCACTTCCCTGGGCAGCCCATTCCAATGTTTGACAACCCTCTCAGTAAAAAAATTTTTCCTAATATCTAACCTAAATCTCCCTTGCCTCAACTTGAGGCCATTTCCTCTTGTCCTATCTCCAGCCACCTGACAGAAGAGACCAACACTCACCTCACTACATCCCCCTTTCAGGTAGTTGTAGAGAGCGATAAGGTCTCCCCTCAGCCTCCTCTTTTCTAGACTGAACAACCCCAGATCCCTCAGCCGCTCCTCATAAGACTTGTGCTCCAGGCCCCTCACCAACTTGGTTGCTCTCCTCTGGACACGCTCCAGCACCTCAATATCTGTCTTGGAGTGAGGGGCCCAAAACTGAACACAGGACTCGAGGTGCGGCCTCACCAGTGCCGAGTACAGGGGAACAACCACCTCCCTGCTCCTGCTGGCCACACTGTTCCTGATACAGGCCAGGATGTGACTGGCCTTCTTGGCCACCTGGGCACACTGCTGGCTCATATTCAGCCGGCTGTCAACCAGCACCCCCAGGTCTTTCTCTGCCGGGCAGCTTTCCAGCCACTCTTCCCCAAGCCTGTAGCTCTGCATGGGGTTGCCGTGACCGAAGTGCAGGACCTGGCACTTGGCCTTGTTGAACTTCATATGATTGGCCTCAGCCCATCGATCCAGCCTGTCCAGATCTCTCTGTACAGCCTCCCTACCCTCAAGCAGATCGACCCTGCCTCCCAACTTGGTGTCGTCTGCAAACTTGCTTGTTTCTATGTAATTGAGAACATTTTTCTAAAACAAAATTACAAATTTTTATGAAAACTGACATTTTGCCTTGAAGTCATAACACTTGTAGAATACACATTTTCTACCAAAGTCATTGATGAAGGAGGAAGTTCCAGACCAGGACCGTCAGCCCGTTTGCACTAGGTTGATTAATGATTACTGAAGACACTAGAGATGTAAACAAAGACGACTAACTTCTGTAATTGAATATAGCAGGGTATTTTTCTTATAGGGAGGAATTTGATTACCTGAAATGCAATTAGATACATATTTATCCAAATTTAATTTTTAGCAAGACAGTGAGGTAACTGCCATTGCTTGTAATTTTTCTCTCTAGCCGAAGTGAATAGCACCACCCTATAATGTTGGACTAACTTCACCGTCATGAACACGTACTGCTGTATTTCTCAACAAATGATTCAAACACCCTGTTTTGCTTGCACTTAACATATTCTTGTTGTTTTTCTGCATAGGCGATCTTCTGTCCCAATCCTATTTTCATTTAAGTTGTTAGGGAAGCCAGTTGTGGAGGGCTTCATTTCTCCTGTTCCAGCAGCACGCACGCACGCACACACGTTACAAGTCTCTCCTGTACGCGGTCTTAGACTCTGAGCCTATGCAGTGGCTGAGCCCTAGCCAACCCCCCCCGTCACCCCCCGTCACCCCCACTTGCAGCCCTCGGACCTGTGGGCCCCTGACATTCATGGTCCCACTCCAGTGGCTGGCACTCAGACCTCGTACTGTGCTCGTGGGCTAGTCCAGCTCAAAGTTCACTGGCTCCCACACGTGCACACTCAGAGCTCTCTGAGAGTTTACCGCGCAGAAGATAGACTTTAATAAAGGGATGGGACAGCCCGCGGTGGAGTGCAGGGTTCAGTCAGGCAAGCGTGCTGACCAGCAACCTCTTCACATTCAACTAGCCTCTTTTATCCTTTTCTATTTTCCCACTTTTATCCCTCCCCAATCCATCTTGACCCCTTTTTTTCCATGTCTTTGGTCCTTTCCCTAAACATCTCATAGTAAGTTTTACACAATACCAAATATTCTCTCTGCTTTATCCCCAAATTCTCCTCCCTCACAGTAAGTGCAATACCCTGATGACCCCATTTAATGTGCATGGCTTTCCAGTGAGAGTTTCCTCGTTTACCTGCCTTGGTGGGTGTCTTCACCGGGGGCAACGGTCTCATCGTTTTCCTTTGATGGCCTTTGGAGTAGCCAGTTCAGCGTGCTCCATTTTGATTTCTTGGCTTACTGGGGTTCCTACACCTATCCCTGCTCCTCTGTCTTCATGGTCATAAGCCATTTGTCAGATAACTTAGCATCTGTTATCAGACAAGATCACTGTTAATTACATTCGTCTGGAGGCCACATAAACAAATTACCTCGGGTATCCAAAGCAGAGTTTGTGTAGGTCTTAGGTTCCTCATCCAAAACTGTGATTCTCACTACCCCTTTTCATGGCTGCTGTTTGCGTGAATTCTCTTGCTCTCTGTTGTGCAGTAGCACTTTAGCCCTAAGGTTTCACAAATTAAAATCGCTTCCATTTTTACCCTGGAAAAGCTTGATTTATTAGACATGCTCAGGTCACTTTTATTAGATTGAAGCAGGAGTTGCCCATTTCATTTTGTAGCATAGCCAGTGCACTATATATATCCTGCCCCAAAGCAGTAGTTCAGGAAATGAATTAGTGCAGTTCAGATCTAAGTGCGAATCGACCTCCCCTGAAAGTTACCTAACACATAGAGGGAGTGGGTTTAAAGGCAAATTCAACTCTTCTGTGTCTTTTTAATGTAAATATGATCAGGTGGCTTCTTGTATAATAACTTGGTTTAGGTTTCACCCGTACAGAATACATGTTTATACAGATTGTAACCTTGCCGATAATTTTGTAGAGAAATAGGTCATTTAGTTGGGATTGTTGTTTTTGTTGTGGGATCGAATGTCTAAAAAATGGATAATGAAACTGATAGTCAAAGCATTTAAGGAGTTGATATAATCGTATTTCTTTATAGAAATAAGGGTAAAAGGGCATAATCTTAAGTTACAGCTTTAAATAAACTTAATGAGTGACAATTATTACTGTCCTCTGGGAAAGAATATGGGTAATGGCAGGGAAATTGATTTTTTCAACAGGTACAGTTTTAAAGGTATTCTCCCTGTGTATCCTTTTATAGCTGGAGTTTCATTTGGAGAGTGGAGGACTCCTGGAATGGTTTCTTTTCCTTGGAAAGTCTTTTATTCATAAAAGGAATGGTATAGTTTGGCAGATTTGCTTGGTGAAACTTTCATAAAATAAAAGCAGTGGTCTGTAATACTGTACTGTTTAAGCTGAACTAAATTGCAAGACGACTAGTTCAAGCTCTTTTTGGAAAACTAAATTCTAATCTACAATGCCCCCACCCCCCCCTTTCCCTTCAAAGCGACTTTTGTCTTTGCCTTTTTTTTTTTAAATTATTTAAAAATGTATAGAGAAGTAAATGTAGAGACATTCTTACTGATAGATGAACAATTGTTATTGACATACAGATATAAGGGAATATGTGCCTTAGATATGTCAATTATTGAGAGCTTTGGTTTAGTTACAATATCGATATTTACTGTTTTTCTAGAGTCTGAATTATATCTTGCTGGACTTTTTTTTTTTTTTCTTGGAAGTTATGAATGTATTTTCTACTTTCTTTTGAATTTTCCTTAGCCAATTTCTATTGTTATTCTTATTAATGTGTTTATTTCATTCTGTCATTTTCTTCTATTGTGTTTTTCTTCAGGAGCATTTTGTTCCTCAGAGTAATACGTAACCTGGTGTACTAGGTTCAACCTTGCAGACCTCCCATGCCTTGCCTGTTTCCAAATAACACAGGCATTTCAAATATATGGGGATGAAATCTGTGTGTCTTATGATATTCAAATTTTGTCTGTGTTCTCTGAATTTACGTACAAGAGTAACTGGAATGTCAAATGAAATGGTAGGGTAGAAAAAAACGCACACAACAAACACAAAAGACCAGCTGATACTCATCTGGGTACTGTAAACTTCAATTTTGTGACACTTACTGAACAAGTAACATCATTCACTGATGTTTTAAAGATGTGGGTATTACCTTGTCCATAGAATGTGTTATATCGTTGAGGGGAAGGAGGGCTGATATACTTCTTGGGTGACAGAGTTTTTAAGAAATGGTTTTGCAGTCAAGTTACTAATATCCTTTCTTAGATATGAAAAGCACAATCCTTTTGTTTACATGGAAATTTGTATTGTACAACTATGTTTGATTTTCAGCTCTGCTCCAGAAATAGAATGTGATAAGAGCAATGTAATATAGTAGAGTGTGTCACCATGGACTCTCTAGAGTAGCATAAGGTTCTCTTTTAAGAGTTCTGACATTTTATACTGAAGTTATAAATACTATTTAAATTTAAAGCTACATTTACATAGCCTTGTGTGATGGGTTGACCCCAACCAGCCGCCAAGTACCCACACAGCCGCTCACTCACTCCCCCCACCCAGCAGGATGGGGGAGAGAATAGGAAAAACAAAAGTGAGAAAATTCATTGGTTGGGATAAAGACAATTTAATAGATGAAGGAAAGATTTAAAAACTGAACAAGCAATGCAAAAGAAATCATCACCTCCAACAAGCAGACTGTTGCCCAGCCATTCGCCAAGCATCGGCCACATTGGGAGGCAACCCCTCACCCTCCTTCTTCTTCCTCTATGCCAGTTCTTGTTGCTGAACATTATGTTACATGGTATGGAATATCCCTTTGGCAAATTTGGGTCAGCTGTCCCAGCTGTTTTCCCTCCCAGCTTTTCACCATCCCATGCTGGGGGCAGAGTCAAAGTGGGAAAAAGAGAAAGCCTTGATGCTGTGCAAGCACTGTTCAGCAGTAGCCAAAACATTGCTGTGTTATCAACATGTTCAGCCACAAATCCAAAACACAGCACCATGCAGGCTGCAATGAAGAAAATTAACTTTGTCCCAGGCGAAGTACACCTTGTTAGCATAACTAATATATGGAACATCATGCACCAATTTTAGAAGCATATCTGACATCAAGAGAAGTTATAGGAGTAGGTAGTAATACATTTGGATGATGTCTTAGGTATGAACAGAGATGTACATTACACAGAAGTGATGGTAGTTAGAGGTATATGAAAAAGTTGCAACCCTACTTTATTTCTGAAGGTATCTTTGCTCATTCTGCACAGTTTTCCATTATTTCTATTTGATGTATTTGCTATCGTTTGTTCACAGCAGCTTACAATGAATGGTTTCATTTCTTTCTTGATACAGTCAGACATTAGATCTTGCTGACCTTCAGCAATGCAATGTGTTAGTCAGAGGAGTCTTGCTTTAAGTCTCCATTGAGTAAGGCCAAAAGTAACTGGCTTTATATGTTCTTTTTTTCTAGTTCATGCTTAATCTCTTTGACAATGCTTCAATTTTCATTGTATTAGAACTGTTCATTCTTTAGCTTACAAAGGCAGATAAAAATACAGAAATAAAGGAAAGGAAAAAAGAAAGCACATAGCGAATATGAGGTAATTGCATTGTGCAACAAAGGGGGAAGAAATTCATTTTATTGTAAAGATTTGAGCTCTGTATTTTATTTGATTCCAATCTGTATTGTCCTAATAATTTTGCTTCTTGCCCAACACACTGCTGGAACAGTATTTAATCCATAATAATTTTGTACATAAGCATAATTCACATTTGAAAAAGCCCATTCTATTCCTGATATAATGATTTTTGTAAGTCATTACAAATTGATTTTTTACAAATCACCTCCCCAAAAGTTCAAGAATACAAAAAACAAAAAAAGAATCTAGCACCTAAATTCCAAAATTAACCACAATAAAAAAGAGAACTGCCAATAAATATTAATGTCTGAGAACATTTAATAACTGAGGACATACACTGTGCATTTTCAGTATGACTAGAAAATTGGATGGGGATTAAGGTAAACTAAATCCTGAGGAACTGGCAAGGCATACTGCAGGTCTATGTGGATCTTCCAGCTTGTTTGCAAAGATGAACTTCACTTAAGTATTTGCTTGGTGAGATCTTCAGTTGTAGATGCTTTGTTAATCCTTAAAAGGTAGCCTGAAAAATTCCAGTCATCCTTTTGGATTTTTTTTTACCTTCCTGTTGGATATTTTCTCTAAATGCAGCCTTTTTTTTTCTACCTGAAGTTTTACATAAATACTGATTTTTAAGAAGATATTCAGATGTCCATCTGTTCTCTAAAACTAATTCTGTAAAAAGCTAACAGTAGACATGTTTTTAAACAAGTGTCAGATTCAACTCAGAAGTTATATTTAAAACTGATTTAATGGGAAGGTTAGAAAAGTCCACCTGAGACCTCATAAAGTAATCTGTATTTTTCTGTAAAAAGTTGTTTGTTCAGATGATAGGCTACATTTATCTGTGTTAATAAGAGAAATTTAGTATTTCCTAATACTTTTGTCCTCTAGACGAGATGCAGCTCAGTGACAACTTACTTTACTTGTATCAGCAGTTTCACCAGTGGACAAAAGACCGTGGACTTACTAATTTGTAATGTAAAACGTGAGTAAAAATGTAGACTTCTTTGTGAGACTTGAACATCTAGTGGACTTAAATCTAACTGCTAAGTTGTATATGTAGTTAAATATGTATAATAACATACATATATAGGTTCTTAATCAGAACCTAAAGTCTAACTTCACAATGAAACTTAGCTTTATTTCAGTTATTAGATTTTTGCCCAATTATATATGCATATATATCAAATTATACTGTTCCTGTATTAGAAATGTACATTGTATTGCACTTTGTGTTCTTATCATGTAATAATACATAATATAAAGTTCAGTATTAGAAAAACTGAAAAATATAATTGAGTAGCACAGTAAAGAAAGTGCGGTTTTGTAAGTAACCAATTTTGTTCAAAACTACTATCTGTTCTTGAAAGTATTTTGAACATATGGACTAAATAGTTGATAGCAATGAAAGCATATTTGTGTATGAGTGTGTAGGAGTTTTGGAGAAAGAAGGAGAAGTAGGTGTTAAACATGACAGTTAAGGTGGGAAAAAGTGACAATGGGAGAATGAGAAATCTAATGCAGAAATTTATCTTGTGCAACTAATCCTTGACACTTATGTAACTTTGGGTATAGCTATATCTACAAGCTATATCTGAATCAATACCTGTACGCTCTTACCCTGCTGTAAATGTGAGGCAGCTTGTTCCTATTTATTTTAAGGTAATTTATATACATAATCATATTCTTTCAAAGAAAATCATCTTGATTACTGTCTTACATGTTAACTCCAGGGTTCTGGTAGCCATTGGAATAGGTTGTTTCTCATACAAGACGAATAAGACTCTTCAGTTGTGGCTTGGAAGCGCTTGGATATTTGCAATGAAAATTTCATGTTATGAAGTGTAACTTTACTTGAGGGAATTCATAGATACTGACAAGGTGACAGATTTTGTCTCTTTAAGGAAAAAATGATGTTTATCATGCACCTGATACTTCATCCTTTCAAGTTACATTCCGATCAAGTGTTCACACAGTAATTGAATATTTTTTTATATATTGAAATGAATATATTTATAATGTATATAAAATGTGGAATATAAGAAAGAAATTACGTACTATAGTTAGGTTTGGGGAAAAATTTTCTATCCTTTAACAGCTAATTAATTTAGTTGCTGAGTGATTAAAAGAGCAGTGGATTGTATTAGGAGGTTAACAACTCTCAGTAATGACCTGTTCCCCATTGGCACGCCTCTAACTTTATTACCTCTTGTGATAATTAAATAAAAACCAGACCTATGTAAGCTCCCAGGAAATGCGACAAATGCAAAAATATGATTCATCATGTTTGTGTCATGCTGATTTTAGTTGCATGTGTTATGGTTTTGTTTTCCCTCTGATTGACCACAACAGGTTTTCTTCATTATGAGTGTGTTATAGCATGTGGTACAGGTTTGCATATGGAAGAACTAAAGATGACAGGTTAGAAAGAGTGTGTCGGGAGCTCATTGTCAACCAAACTTGTCGAGATTGTTAATTTAATTTTTATCAATAACATCGGATTTAAAAAAATGGATTTTGTGGCTCGCTGACAGTGTATGTTGTTCAGGTCGATGGTTTACTCTCCATTGTATTAACAAAAATGTAACTAAATTGGACAAACTCAAACTTGTGTGTAGATAAGAAAGGGTATTTCAGTGTTTCATAGGAGATGCAGATTGTCTTCACCTAAAAAAATGTCACTTCTTTAAAACTCTCATTTCTTTGGGCCAGTCTTTAAATTGTGACAGTTTTCAGTTGTACTGGAACAGTCCTTATGTTGATAACCATGTACAAGAATAGTGCGGCTAGGGGCTCCACCATCTGGCTCATAAACAGTGAGCTCATAAAGTGAGCTCATAAACCTGAAAGAGCTAGGAGAACCTTTCACCATGAGCACCAAAACATAGAATCATAGAATCATTTAGGTTGGAAAAGACCTTCTTCAGGGCTTGTGCATCCTCCTCTAACTCATTAAATGATCTGACAACGACCCCCCAAAAATGTGTTAGACTTCTTAATATATTTTAATATTTTTCTGTTGGTTTTAGGTTCCAGTAGAAGCCTGAGTGAAAAAATACAGACAGTGGTTGGAATAGAAATTGGTGACAAGTCCATTCTTTCTTGTATCCTAAAGTTCATTCCAGACTTATATCAGACTTGTTGAGATGAACCTCTTCTTTAAGCAATTTATTTAGCTACATAGAGTATCTGTTATATCTGAGAAATGGAAATTTTGACCTTGGTCCTTTGTCCCACTGCTTTATATCTTCCCTTGGTGTCCTAGGCCTAAGAATTTGCAATCTTGTAGATGAGAATAAAGAGTTTGTGTTCTGTAAGCAGTTAGTGTAGGGATCTGATATATTTTCAGTTTCTTGTATTTCTGAGTACGCTCCTTGCTGTCTTGCGTAAGTGGTGTATACTCCTGAGAGTTGGTGGCTTCATGCTCAGGTGTGTTGCATTGCTGAAGGCAGGAAAGCATATGTTGTATGTGGGCAGTCTGTAACCTGCTAGGATGAAATGCACTGTCTGAGCCAGCTGTAGATAGTAGAATACATTCTTTACATAAAATATAAACTATCATAATTCAACATCCTAAATTTCAGGAGTAGTGCTACCTTGTAATCTGTGTCAGCCAGTTTACAGACACAAATTTTTAAACAAAGGAGATGATGTTACAGATAAAACTCCTCAACATATTTTCCTTTGCCAAATTCAAGCGTATGAACCTTATCCTGACTTGGTATCAGCCAAGTGTTATTCATCCAGCCAAAATTTTTAACAGTAGTGGAGGTTGTTATGGGTCAATTTGTTTGGGCTTCTTTAGCAAGGTGCAAAGAGGTTCTGCAAACAGGATATACATAACCAAAAAGTGTAAAGCAATAATTTCTTGCCTGATACACAACAGGTGGGTAGGACCTAATAAGCTCTTAGGCTAAGCATTAACATGGTCACCGTTCCTATAAGGCAGCAAAGAATCTTTGCTGGCCAGGCAGGCAGCAGTCAGGAAGGGAACAGTAGGTACCTGCAGCTCCCTGAAAGGGGTCTTCACAGCTGCGATGTGTCTGTCCTCCACCACCAGCACTGACGTGGATGACACCGGCGACCCAGCAGTTCCCACTCGGACAAACCAGCCTCTCTTTTCCTCTTTGTCTTTAGGGTTTTATACCTTTCTATGTTGGCATTTAATTTCTTGAGTCCTTGAGCTGCTAATGATCAATAATGCTACTTCTGTCTGCAATTAGAGCCAAAGTTAGGCAGCTGCGTCGTATCACAGCTGGGCCTTGCATCCTTGGTACGCAACCAGGGGTTTGGGATGAATGGGTTGGCTAAGGCGAGGGAGGACTGTAGCTGGGGTTGGAGAGAGAAAGGGTGACAAGTTATAGATTGAGATTAGTTATACTTTGTGTTGGTGTGTCTTACTGACACATCGTGCAGGTGTGATTTTCCAGATGTTACAGCTCACTTCACACCTGCCTCAATGTGGAATAGAATGGGGATAAGAATGGTTGTTTTAGGACTCTGAAGGTGAAGGGGTTTTAGCCTAGGTAATGATCCCCAGCACCATGTTTTGGGCTTTTTGTTCAGAAAGCGTTCAGATACATTCAGTAAATTGTTCTGCCACTGTCACCCACTGGAATATGAGTGTCACAGAGCAGTACAGGACAATTAAAATTAATGGATTCCCACCAACGAATGACAGGAAAGGACCACTAAAAGTCATCCACTTCTGTAGACTGCTGTTTTGGGTTTGTGTGGTGGGGTTTTGGTAGCGGGGGAGGGGCTGCAGGGCCAGCTCCTGTGAGAAGCTGCTGGAAGCTTCCCCGGCTCCAAGTCGGACCCACCGCTGGCCCAGGCCGAGCCCGTCAGCGATGGTGGTAGCGCCTCTGGGAGAACAGATTTCAGAAGGGGAACCTGCAGTGAGTGGGGGGAGTGGGATGTGAGAGGAACCCCTCTGCAGACACCGAGGTCAGTGAGGAAGGAGGGGAGGAGGGTTTGCCCCTGCAGCCCGTGGTGAGGCGGCAGGCTGTCCCCCCCCAGCCCATGGAGGGGAGCGGGGGAGCAGATGGCCACCTGCAGCCCGGGGAGAGAGGAGCCCACGCCAGAGCAGGTTTTCTGGCAGGACTTGTGACCCCATGGGGGACCCACGCTGGAGGAGTCTGTGCCTGAAGGACTGCAGCCCGTGGAAGGGACCCACGCTGGAGCGGTTAGTGAAGAACTGCAGCCCGTAGGAAGGACCCACGCTGGAGAAGTTTGTGCAGGACTGTCTTCTGTGGGGGAGACCCCCTGGTGGAGCAGGGGACGAGTGAGGAGTCCTGCCCCTGAGGAGGAAGGAGCAGCAGAGGCAACGTGTGGCGAACTGACCCCAACCCCCATTCCCCGTCCCCCTGCGCTGTTGCGGGGGAGGATGGAGAGAAAACCAGGAGTAAAGTTAAGCCCGGGAAGGATGGAGGGGTGGGGGGAAGGTGTTTTAAGATTTGGTTTTACTTCTCATTATGTTGTTTTGATTCGATTGGTAGTAAATTAAATTGATTTTGTTTTTTTTTTTTCCCCAAGTCAAGTCTGTTTTGTCTGTGACAGTACTTGGTGAGTGATCTCTCCCTGTCCTTGTCTTGACCCACGAGATTTTCATTATATTTTCTCCTCCCCATCCCATGGCGGGTGGAGAAGTGAGCGAGCGGCCTTCTGGTGTTTTGTTGGCGGCTGGGCTTAAACCATGACAACTGCCCCGGATCCACATTATGCCCCAAGTTAGTTGGCTTTTGTAAACAGGCCTGAAATTGGCTTTTAGCTAGGTTTTGAAACTCTGTCAGAAAAGGAAATCTTAATTCTAGTCAGTAGTTAGCTGGAGGTGGCTTGTCCAGAACGCAGGTTTTTCATATTTGCTGGATGTTTTGAAGACCTTAAAGAAGGAAAGAAAATTTAGTTCCTGAATGTATGAATAGATGTTCTCTTCAGATCGATGATCTTCTCTTACAAGCCAGGAAGGAAGGCTCAGATGGTGTTTCTCATGTAAGTCAAATTGCCATCATAGTATCCTCTGCTTATTTCTATAAGAAGATAATAGGGCCTAAGTCATGGAGCAAGAGTGGGGTATTTTCTGATAAGAGAAAGAGGGATTTGTGCAGCATAATGTGTTTGGTTTAGGTCATGTGTCTGATTGTATTAATTCTTCACAGGGCCTAGCAAAGAAAGAGTTAATCTGTGGTTCCTAGGACTCAGCTGGCCAAAGTGTATTAAAGACAAATAATTAATGTTGACAAAATGGTTTAATGTTTTGGGTGATGTTCATCTATTTTTGTTTTATAGAATCTGACCCTGAATACTTGTAAAGAATTCGGAAGTCTACAAAGAATTTGGAGTGTATCCCCAGCAGTAAATATGAAATAGTAGTATTTCAATAGTAAATCTGAAAATATGTATTTTTATCTATCTAAGAAAAATATAGCAGATTTTTAGAGGCAATGAAAAGATAGCATAAAATGGCACAGTGGCCTTTGGGGATACAGTTTCCTCTGTTGTAAGCATATTAAAATAAGCTGGTATCTGCTGTTCATCTTTTCTGACTTCAACAGAAAAGGTAAAACTATCATGTTTCTACAATTCTAGTGCCTTGTGATAGTTTTAAACTTTAATTTCTCAATGATTATTTATGATGTGAATTTTCTAGTTTATTAGTCATACAAAAATCAGCTGGTCTTTTCTACTTTTAAAGTCATTATTTTGTAGCACTGATTAATTCACGTAACCAGTAGTAACGAAGTGGCGTTGGAGCAAACTAGGCTAGAGTTCAATTCGAAAGGTGTAATTTTAGCTAAGTCAGTATCCCAAAGTCAAGTGAAAAGATAGAAGTAGTCTCACGTGGATGGACACGGTATTTTGCTCCCCAGAAGAAACATATCTACTAATTAAGAGCTACTTAAGTAATTATTAAGAAATGTATTAGAAGAATGTTTTACCTTAGATATTGCTACAGAAGCACAAATAATAACATGTGTTATTCAGCTTCAGTCTAAAACAAATCTCTGCTCCTTCCTAAGAGGAAAAATAGTATCAATTTATGGAATTCCTACAGTTTGTGCTCTATGGAAAGTCAGATGAAATGAGATCCTTTTCAAATTCTAGACATTCAAAAAAGTGAGTCTCAAGGACAGTGCCTGAGACGTTGAACAGAGTTTCTGCTTTTTCATGGTTCTGTTTATACAGTAAGAGAATATTTTTTACTTCAAAAGAATCAGTTCCTTTCAAACCTGATTTTTTTCTTTTTTTTTCTTTTTTGTTACAATTTCAGTACCTATAAATAGAAGCTCTTGACATTTTGCATCATCCTCTACCCTTGCTCTTTATATAGAACTCTCATTGATTTCAATTGTGTATATTGAATTAGACTAGGATAGATGGCTTTTCATTTATAAAAAGGTGGTGACAATATTAACCTCTATGCTGATATAAAGGCTGTTAAATCTTCTTTCATTATAAAATGCTTTAAATAACATCTCAGGATTAAATTTTATAATTTCTAGGCCATCACAAATTGAGATGCTGTGAATGTATAAAGGCAAGTAGAATGAGTTCTGAACATCTTTTTTTAAAATTTACTGTTCCAAAAGTTGTGCAAAATACTGGTCGTTTCTGCAATGAAGCTTTGGAATCATGGTGACATCCGGTGTCATAACTAAGAGTATTTCAAATTACAAAAATGTAATAATCACCTTCTAAAGACTCACAAGGAGATATTTGCATTGACTTCTCTCTGAAGTTATCCTGTATTACTACATTGGGGAGAACAAATTTGTCCATGTACTTTTGTCTGTCACAGAAAGGGTCAATGAATCTGTGTCCATCCAAAATCTCTGCCACTGATCTGTGTTCTAGGCTGATTTTAAGGGGAGTTGAACTATGAAGTCTTTCTGGGCATTGGTGTTCCCTGAAATTCATCTTAACAGGAATATGATAGTGAAGGAAAAAAAGGCATGGAAATATTTCATTTTGTGAAGTGTAACACTGGATGGTTTTTTTTTTTTTTTCCCCTCTTTAACCAGCTTTTTAATAGTCTTTGTAAAAACTTCTGTGATATTCTTGGATTGGTGCAAAACATGATCCTTGAACATCTGAAAGTTCAAGAGGATGAAAATTTTGACTTAGGAAATGAAGGGTGAGAGTGGACTGGGAAAAATACATGAAATTCCATTAAAAGCAGTTAATTGTGGAGAAATAATGGGGATTAATTTCTCTATCACTCATTACTTCTACATATGCTAAATCTCAGAAGGTATGAAGGCAGTATGTATTATGCCCAAGATATTTTATATATCAAAGTTGAAAATGTAATAGTTTGATTCCCCTAACATGAGTAAGCTAAGTCCTTATGATGCCTTAGTGGACAAATACCATGTTTATAAATATACAGCCACTATAGATGATAGTTTTTACTACATGCAGACTTTCTGATAACAAAGGTATTAAATTGCTGTTCTGTTGATTGAATGGATACTGCATGTGCCACACAGACACTACAAGCAGTAAAGAGACTATGTGAGTCAAAATAACACAGATTTAGACCAGAGAAACCAGTGTTTCTGTTATGTTTGAGTTGCCAAGTTGTACAAAAAGCAAAATTACTTGAATACAACCTTTCTCCAGTATGGCAAAAATTACCCAGCTTTAAAACAAAACGTAACATTCTTTTTACTATTTTGCTGTTGGTTTTCCTATTTTGTATTTTGCAAGAAGTGGCAAGCTATAGCTAACATCTCTGAAAACATTGTCTTGAAAGGAATGCATGTGATTCTAAATGAAACAATTCTCTCCAGTAAAAAAGGAGTTGTTGTGAATATGTCTGCTGGATAATACTCACTATTCCTTCTGAATAGTGATTTAATGTCCCAAGCCTTGTTTCTAAAGCTTTGAGTAGCTACAAAATGCTGAAGACTTCTTCTGCCTTAGAAACCCTGTTCTTTAGGAACAGCTCAGTTTTTAGAAACTCTGCTCTTTAGCAACAAACTGAACTGTGTTTTCCCTAAGAGAGTAATCCAGCAGTGTAAAGGGAGCAAGTCTAAAATATTGTAAGCCAGATCTCCAGAAAATGAGGGCATATATATGAAGTCTCAGTATTTACTTTTGAAAGTTGTTTTTTATAAACTAGAAAGCCTTTTAGATTTTCTGTATCGGTTCTTTGTTTGAATAACTTTTTTTTTTTTTTTTTTAACATTGGCTTGAGTGCTTAGCACCTTCTGAAATTCCTTTCTATGGGTATTTCCATAAAGCAAACAGATTCATTCCTTGTGACAAGAAAACCAAAGTAATGGAATTTTGGATCAAAATCAAGTGTTAATTGGGACTAGTAATATAAGGAGGAAATCTAACAAGTATATTGTTGAACAGAGAGATGTCTTTATTAATTGCACATGCTGGTCATTGTTTCTTTGTTTGATATATTTTTCAAAAGGAGTTAGATAATTCAAAAGTGGGGTGGTTAAAGGTTTTGTAAAAGGAAAGCCTTATGTAGGTGGATTTTTCCTGTTAACTCCTGCAAAAGTAAATTATGAAAAAAAGGACTAAGGAAATGAACTCCTTTGGAAAAGAATAAAACTCCTTGTTAAAATAATTCAACTTTATACTCAAAGTGATTTAAAAATTTGCAGCAGATAATTAGTCTCTGTTTCCTTGTGTTTACAGTTTACAAGATCAGGAGCTTTGGTTACTCCATTATTTCATTAGCGCTGTGGTTAAACTGATGTGGATTCAGAATAAAATCTGGGTTTTGTGTTGGTGGAAAATGAAGGATGTGTTATGTGCTTCATACAGAGGGGCAGCATGTCAAGATATTTCATTTAGAAAAGTAAGAAATACTGATCTGTAGTAGATAACATCTGACTTCATGAACTTTCATGGTTCATTATTTTTTCCAAGCTTTTGCTCCAAGCTTAAGCTAGATTTGCTCCATTTTGTCAAGAGTATAGGCTGACACCTGACCATCTACCATTGGTTGTGTGAATGTATGTTTTCAGCAAACAGTTGAGCCTGTCTTGAGCATGGGGCCATAAGAAACATTGGCCAAACAAAGCAAAACAATCCAGCATTTTAGGGTCCATCTGTTAAAAATATATCACAAAGCTGTTTTCTCCACTGCTGAAGGAAAGTAATTCAGCCCAATATGTAGTTTATGTATTTATACTTAGTTTATTATAATTTCTTGAATGCATGCTTTTGCCTTGGAATATAAACATAAATTGTTTAGTTTAAGCAAAGACTTATCAAGAAATCCAGAAGAGATTCCATGTGATTGGAATTAAATCTGTGTTATTAAAGGGCAGCTATAAATATTAATTCCATTTTATTTTTAAGTGAGCTGGGCCTGCAGTAAGAATTTTCTTTAAAGAGAAATAAACCTTTTAAAACCCTACAAATATAAGTATGCAAACAAGCAATGATTATGGAATTATGAACTGGAAAGCTGCTGTCAACGTTGGCTCTGACTGATGGAACCAACATCATTTACCCAGCTTAGCAAAAGAAAAAACTGGGGGCAAATCCTGAAGTGCTTGCTCAGTTTTTTCTCAAGCAATGCTTTCCTTCCCATCAATGATGGGGGGAATACTTTGAAAAGGAAATATGTACCACTTCAATTAGGTCCAATTAGGTAGAAAGAGGACACTGGAAAGTAAATAAATGAAAGTGTGGGAATCAATAAATTAGTGCAATTAGCACCTGTAAAGAAGTATCAGTATGCTGTCTTATGTAGACACACTTCTGTGTAAATTTTAGCCTAGCTTATTAGCACTTATCAGATTTCCTGACATTTCTCATTATAAGAATTGATTTTTAAATATTTATAGCTTACCACATTTTTTTATATTTGTGCTAAATTGTTCAGGCTAGAATTTAGCCCTTATATTGAATTCTTTTTTCAACAGTTTCAGTTCAGCCATTTGAAAAGCAATGTTGAAGAAAAAGCTTTTTTAGCTGCATTAGAACAAGGAAACTGTCATAGATTACTGAGTTTAAGGAGATGTGTCTGAAGGTAATCACTTGAGAAGCTCTTTTAGCTTCATATTTTTAAGTATAGATTTGCTATTGGAAGGAGATTGCATTTCTGATAGAAGTGCAGAGAGGTCATAGGTAGGCAACCTGAAATCTGAGGAAGACCTTGGAACAAGGAGCTGGAGTGACTGATCAGACAGGAGGATGAAGAAGAATGTGAGCAGAGGGGTGCTGGGAAGGAGAAGGATCACAAACAGAAAGAAGTTGCGGGGGGGAAAGGAAAAGACTGGGATGCTTTTCCAAATGAGAGATTAGCGCTGTTGGATAGCAAACCTTGGTTTGTGCTTCGAAGCTTTTGGGAATGGGTTAGATAGACAAGAAGAATGGTAGTGAGATAAAAAACAGAGGATAAAAGTCTGAGCAAGACACGAAGCAATGTAAAACTTTATTATGGTATGTGTGCACAAGGATAAAAGTGTAAGATTGCACGTGCAGTTTTAATTCTGTGTAATTTCCTGTCATTTCCTAATTTTTCTTTTTTTTTTTTTTTTGATGCCTGAAAGAAATATAGGAGTTTAAAGCAAACTGGAAATAGAAAATTGTTTTCTACTGCATAGTGTCAGACAGATGCCCACTTCATCCATCAGCTCGATTAAAAATTTTGGATGTGTCACAGTTTTCTGCTATTTTAAAAATTTCTTTGATGAGAATAGTAAATTGCCATTTACTCCCGATAAAATTACATGTGAAATTCACTTTTCTACTGGATTTTAGAAAGCAAGTGTTGATATGAGGAGGGGTAAGTTGTCTTCTGTATTTTCAAGGAGATGTTTCTTTGACATTTTGTATCTGAAAAGATAGCCTGGTATTTATTTGGATTATCTTCTCCAACTATTTCCCTATTCTTTTCTTTTTGAGGTTGGAAGAAGTTTTATAGTAGCACAAACATTCTCTCTAGCGTTTTTCACTGTGATGACTGTTGCTATGAAAACAGGTATTAAAAAAAGAAGCAGTCTAAAAACATATGGAAGACCTAGTATTGCAATACTCTGTTATTTGGCGTGCATCAATCTGTCAGATAATGTTATCTGAGTAAGTGACAGTCCTGTGGATATGGCATTTTATGAAATAAGAAAGAAATTCTAGAACAGTTTAGGAATATGTGACAGGCTTCAGGAAAATTATGGCAAAAAAAGCTATAATATGATTTGAATATTTTTAGAAGATTAGCAAGATATTCTACGTGTGGTTATTTTCTAAGGTTTAAATGGTTGCGACAATATACATGAATTCTAATCTACATAAAATTAGATATACCAGTATACTCTGTCAGTTTTAAATGGCATTTGGGGGAAAAACAAATCATAAAACTTACTCCTTCCACCATGAAATCTATAAAGGCAAGGGTGCTTTGGCATAATTTGAGCTGAGTATTCTTCTGTTGCTGTGTGAATACCCTTTCAAATACTGTATATTAAATATGATAACTCCGTTTTATTTGAAGTGTTTGAGTGCCCTAGCTCTCTTGCATGAACTCAATTCTATTTTTGTAACAACTCTTGTTATAATCATCTTTGAAATGTGGATCACATTTGAATGATCACTCACAGCCCAGAAGTTTCTCTGAATAGTTGAAAAATATGTGTAATAGTGAATTGTCTGAACATATTTTTTTCTTCATTGTAATACTCTGTACTTTGATTATGAAGGGCTGAGGTTATGAGACAAACATTATTTTATTGGCTCTGCTTTTATCTTTTCAAAGCAAAGGTAGTCTTGCTATCAGGCTTTAGGTTAATTTGGTGTACTGTTCTCACTAGCTACTCTGTCAGGATTAATAAAGTATGAGTAAAATAAAATGTGTTTCAAAATGAAATTGGAATTGCCAAAAATGAAACAAGAGAACTGCTGACATGGAAGAAATCCTCAGTTAATTCATTGTATTGTATAAATAAGTTATACTTTCTGAGGGAAATTTAGCAACGTTTGCTGCTGTAGTTGCATGATACTGAAAATCATTAGCATATTTTAAGAAGTAACATTCTCTCCCTTCACCATTATAAATATTTATGAATTATTTTCTTACTTGTTTTGGAGTGGATTTTTATAAAATATATTTGGGAATATCTAAGTGTAGTGCATCCAAGTTACAGCCAAGGTTTGGGGTACCAGACCCCAACAGACATATACAGGTATATGTAATAATAGTAGGTAAAACTTACCTATATTTCAATACAGGTTATTAGATTGTCAGTTCTCTATAACTGATTCTGAAGTAAGGTGCCTTTACAACTAGCTGGGGTTTTTTGCAGTTATACGCTATCTAAAGACATTTCTGTCTAGGCTGTCAATCATGAGCAGCTGCAGTAGGTTGCTACACGGTTCTATACATGCTTGATTTATATCTTAAATAACCTTTTATTGCACTTCTCAGTAACTAATCTTTTAGAATTTGCATTGATACCATTAGGCATTATCTTTATACTTCTGAGGATTCTCCTGTCCTGTGTTACTACTTTTGTATCCTTTGATATAGTTCGTGGTTTTTTCCTTCAGAAGCCTATGAGATGTGGCTTCCTGATAACATGACATTTATTAGCACAATGCCATTGTGTATACTTCCTTATTATTGTAGGGTTAATCTGGGGTCATTCAGTCTACAAATATAATAGGTCCATTAAGAAATTTCTGATAGACAGATAGACAGTCAATGCTTTCATAACCACTTGTTACTAATATCTGTTAGTTATCACATTATCTCTAGTCCTTTATCAAAATTGCTTTGTTACAGTGATAGAGTGATACAGTTCTTACACTGGTAGGCATTGCTGTTATACAAGAATTAGCTGATATCTTGTCTAGACTTCCATAATGGTTTTGCTACCATCTCTTAAGTGAGGAAAACTTAAAGAATCATAGAATCGTTTAGGTTGGAAGAGACCTTTAGGATCATTAAGTCCAACTGTTAACCTAGCACTGCCAAGTCCACCACTAAACCATGTCCCTAAGCACCACATCTACACGGCTTTTAAATACCTCCAGGGATGGTGGCTCAACCACTTCCCTGGGCAGCGTGTTCCAGTGCTTGACAACCCTTTCTGTGAAGAAATTTTTCCTAATATCCAATTTAAACCTGCCGTGGTACAACTTGAGGGTATTTCCTCTCATCCTGTCACTTGTTACTTGGGAGAAGAGACCGACCCCCACCTCACTACAACCTCCTTTCAGGTAGTTGTAGAGAGCGATAAGGTCTCCCCTCAGCCTCCTTTTCTCCAAACTAAACAGCCCCAGTTCCCTCAGCCGCTCCTCATAAGACTTGTGCTCCAGGCCCCTCACCAGCTTCGTTGCCCTTCTCTGGATGCACTCCAGCACCTCAATGTTTTTCCTGTAGTGAGGGGCCCAAAACTGAACACAGTATTCGAGGTGCAAGTGTATGCAAAATCAGCTGAATATAGTGAATAGTTCAGGGAACTATTGATACAGTATTAAAACAGTGTTCAGGGAACACTAGATCACTATCAGAAAGAAAGGATGTATCAAATGGAATTTCCTTGGGATTGTTGTAGATCCACACTCCCAAGCAATTTCACTGGTGACTTAAGAAGTAGAAAACATGCACATTAGACTTACAGTGCAGTGTGAGCTACTGCAAATACCTTGAAATATATGATTAGAATTTTATATAATTTTGGTAAACTGAAGAGGTAGTTTAAAAAAATAAGAACCATAATAGGGACGTGTATACGAAAAAAATAAAGTGTGCAAACTTGCTTTGAAAGAGTTGAAAAAAGCAAATAAAATTTGCTAGCCCTTAACAGAGGTTTGTAAGGTAGTCTTATTAAACTGCTCTGAAAGGTCCATTATAAATAGCATAAATGTACATTCCAGCATGAACATAAATGGGAACCTATTCACTGACCTGGCTTGCTAAACCACAGTGAAGATTGAAAAACTTAGCAGCAGTAAATTTTGCTGTCAGCTCAGGTAGTATTTTAGGTATTTTGAGAGTAAACCACAAGTTTTATGAAGAAATAGTTTTTTCACATATTTTATAGTATAAAAATTAAAAATTTGATCAAAATTTGAAATTACTGTAACATAGAGCTGAGACCAGCAGTTTGGAGTAGGGCAGCACAGAAGACTTTTAGGTCATTTGGAAAGTACGTATTGAGGAACTGTGCATCTTTACTACATTTAATTGAACCATATTTAAGTAGATATGTGTGACAGCTAAATAGGTACCTAGAATTAGAATAGTTTGTGATATTGTGAAATTGCCCATGGGCAGGGAGACAGCAGAGGTCTTCAAACAGATAGCTTTTTCTGAAGAGGGTGGTGAGACTTCATTTAATTGATCCTTTAGTTATTTGCCCCTAAGTCTAGGAACGTGTACGCTCAGCAAAAATGTTCATACCTTGTATGGCAATATACAAGGGCTGGGAAAGTATTTTTAAATAAAGAGAGCAGGGGATTTGTCAGTAAGTGGATCCTATCATCCACTCTCTACATTTCGGTGATGTAATTGGTACCTCAGAAGACATTGCAACCAGTGAGCTGAAATAGGGTCACTCTGGGGTATTAGGTGAATGTTGAGTTACTGTAGCCAACTTGCAAATGTCCCAGAACACTTTTTGTCTGGCCTGCTGTTCTGGTTTCAAGAGTGTTTTATTTGCATACATTTGATGCATAGTACAAAGACAAGAACATCCCAACTTTTCTGTATCATAGAAAACTATGTACATAAATTATTTTTCAGTAAACAGTCCAAATTTGGACTGTATTTTTATAATTTCTAAGCAATATAATGCTTCCTTTTTAGCATAAAAATTACTGAATTGAGGAAAAGAATTTAAGACAGACAGACTGGATATAGTGCATATTGCCAGCACATCTGGAAGACAGTTATTCTCTAATTACCCAAGAGACATAAGAGAAAACTGGCAGCTTTGCTGCTATTATAAATCCCATCACTTCTAAAGGAGTTAATGGATGCCCAGCTAATCAGTCTTTGTTATCTCGTAACATTCAGAGGCAAAATAAAGGGCCATAAAATTAAAAACCAAAGGAAACTCATAGGTCTGCTACATTAAAATGTGTGGGTTTGTCTTCCCAATGTACTCCCAGCAGACCTGTTGTACAGTGTTTAATTTGGTTTTAAAATGTGCAATGGTTTAGTTTTTTGGATGAAAAATTGGTTCTGTAGTTGGAATGGCTGTTGTGGTTACTAACTTACCTTCTTTCATCTCATCTTTTAAGATGTACGCCTGACCTACACTTAAAATGATTCTTTCAATTTTACCACTGTCTGCAGAGCAGTCTTGCCTGTAACAGGCTTTGTTTCTTTATTCTGAATTTGACTGTAAAAGAAAAGAGAACATCATGTGTGAAAACCCAAGTACTTCTTTCCCTTTTCTTTGAAGACAAGAACCACAAATTACTTACCTCTGGGTAGACCTAAATGAAAAAGGAAGCAAATTCTATTAGTGTACACTACTGTCTCACCAGAGCAGATAAGCTGAAAAATAAATTTCCTGAATGACATAAATAACAGCCCGATTTGGAAAGGGTTCTGAATATCATCAGGGACATTTTAACATTGCCAAAATGTTGCCAAAATACAGTAACAGGTTAAAGAGAGAACTTTGTATCTCACAAGAAAATTCCACTTAATCAGATTCTCAGTCATACAGTGCTTAGGAAATAAAAAATGTAGAGTGCTTATTGCACATTTCTCACTTACTGCGGGATGGAGTGAAAAACAATGTTATATTGACCTGGAGATGAGCAGGGGGATTCCCCTCTGAAGTTAATAAAACTGGATTATGGCTCACCAGGTCTAACACTGATTAAAGTGTCCCTCACTTCATAAAAAAGCCAGTAGTTCTTCTCTTCAGTGTCCACTGAATAGCTTTCTTCAAGGGTCCCTATGTCTAGAGCAGCAGTGGGTCACAGTATAGTTCTGAATATCTCCCTGCATTTTTTTTATGCAAGGAAAATATCTGATATAAGTAGATGTAGTTGCATATCCAGAGTTTAAAAAGAAGCAACTGTTTATCTGTTGGTAAACTTCAGTACCATACAGTAAGCTGCAAGCTCATCTTCCTTGGAGTTTAGGATTTGGAACACCCAGCTTCAAACACGTGCATTTCAAGTTGTAAGGCAATACTATAATGTTTCCACCTTTCATTATGTATAGCATCTCCTGCTCTGAATTTCACGTTCCCAGAGTTCACGGGTGAGTGCAGGCCTGTGCTGAAGCATTCTCAGTCATTTGCCGTAGTTCTTATGTTGGCATTTTGGGTTTTTTTTCCATACATGCTTTAGCTGGCATATAGGAGTGGTTCTACTGTTACCTGATTTAAGATGACAGCTGTACCTGGTTTGAACTAAGAATCCACATCCTACAGCAAGATATTCCTCAATAATAGGTCAGCTCTGCTCAGATGTAGAAATAAATGCTTTTTTCTGAATGGCCTTGCTGCTCTGTTCTGGTGTCTTCGTGGAAAGGTGTGACTGTCGGAGCATAGTGCAACAAAGCAGCGTAGCTGGGACCTTTACAGATATGCAAGTGCATCTGGGGTTTATCTCAGCGGTTAGCTCCTCACCAGAGTGGGATGTGAGTAATAGCCTTACTCATGCTGCTCTGAGTCATAGCAAGAAACTTTGTCAGAATAGAAGACTCTCCGGAGTGTTTTTTACTGTGTACCTTGTCATCCCACCTTGTTACTGTCTTGTGGGAAAGCTGGTTTGTGAATAGGTGCTTTTTGCTTGTAGCCTAAGTAGCTGGAAACAGCTTTAGAAGAATCTTCCAAAACAGAAAAGACTGAAAGACTGGCTTTCGGTTGATCATAAACATAACTTTGGTTGATACTATCCATCCCCACTCAAAAGTAGCAAGGCAAAATAGTCCAATTGCGTTTCTCTGGGCTTTGCTGTCATGGGATACTTTTTTGTAGAATTGTTTCAGGGAACCGCATGGGGAGATTTGTCAAACTGCCATTTAGTGAGCGTGGCCAGACTGACTTTGAATGTTCTGCTTTCCATTTTGTACCATCTTTGAAGTCTCCAAATCAGATTTCTTAACAAGAAGAACACATCCAACACATGACAAAAGAAGGCTTATGTTGTTTGAGATTGTAGTTGAAAGCAACTTGAGAAAACAAAGGGTCTAACATCATTTTTGACTGATGCTTAGATCAGTGACTCGCTAGGTAATTACCTGAAGTCTTAATTCATACAAAACACTCTGGATGTCAAAAAGAATTAGAGATCTGTCTTTGGGCTGCATTAATTGACTTAGTTCAAGAATGATTTTCCCACATCTGGCCCTCTTAAAAATGCAGAATTAACCATAAGTTTACTAACCTGGATGTGAGAGGAGACTTCCTTGTTCTCACTGCAGAACTCTCAAGAGGAAAACTGTGATTTATGGTTTTACAGAGAAGGGGTAGTTTTTCTCCCTATTTTCTGCTAGGAGAATGTAAAATATGCAAAACCCCTTGTCACCAACCCTGTGGCACCATGACTTCTTTATGTCAGCAGCAGTATGGTTCTTGAGGAGTTCTGCCTGGGATATTAGAGCCATTGACTTCTTAATAGTTCACTTTAAAGGCCTTGGGGGAGGAGAAATTAAGTGTGCTGTGATTATTTTTTTCTTTTTCTCATCTCACGCGGTGTCTCTGTGAGGGTCTCACATGGAGACAGTACACGGAAAAATACTGCAAAAGAATAGATAAATATTACATATAATCTGGAATGTTCTAGAGGAACTCAGGTGCTGGCTGTCCTATTTCAACTGCTACAGTCTTTAAAATCAACAAGTCATGACACTATCCCTGTTTTCCTCAATTATAAACTGGTCACAAAATCAGCTGCCAGAGTGTTACAGTGGAAGAGCAGAGATTTGAGCAGGTATCTACAGCCTTTACAAAGTTCCTGTTTGTACATCTGAATCCTGTACTTTCTGCATTTTCTACAGATTTCTATGAGAACCTTTTCTTTGTAGTGTCTTGCTTTTGAGCTTTTTTTCTGGCTTAGTATTATGCAAATACACTGAACTGTTTTCACACATTTCTTCAGGAAAAAAGTTATGGTTCCTCATAGGAATAATAAGTACTGTTTGTTTCAGATGGTCATCACCATACATCTTCTTGAATCCTAATACAGCAAAAGAGACATATTTGTTAATGATAGACCTCTGTATTCTCTGCCACTATAAAATAGCTTACACTACTATGCAAAAGGAAGGGAGATGACCGGGAGGGAACTGGTAAGGTTCATAATTAAATGTGTGCGCAGAATTCTGTTGCCGTGGATTGATGATAGAAATTGGTCAGTGGCTTCCTGACTTTGGTCAGAAAGTCTCCCTGATTTTCTCCCTTTGCTATGTTTTCCTTTCCGGGAAGCAACAGAGCAGCCACTTACTTGTGCCACCTGAGATATGGATGAGGGAACTGATCCTGCTTTAGAAATAATAAAATAAGTACAGGAGCCCTCCACATCCACCCATCAGCCAAAATAATTTATTATAAGGCTTTAAAGCTGCTTCCACAAACAAATGTTCTTGTGTTTTGGCACCAGCAGTGCACTGAGGTAGGGAGCACAAATAAGTGGTTGGGGACAGGAACACCTAAAACTAGTTTTGTTGCCAAAGGTATCTTAACACGAAAACACAGCCTTACAATAATATGGGGAACAGAAATATTTATGCTCTCTGCTGGGAGCAGGATCTATTTTCTCTTGTGTTTGGTTAATGTAAATTTAAAAATAGAAGAATGTAAGAAATCTCAACATTTGTCTCCATTTGCCACTAATGAGAGAGAAAACACAATTTCATCACGATTCTTGCAGATTGGAGGCTTGAAACCCGAAGTTATTTTTTCTCAGTCTTAATGTTTGTTAGGGCTTTTGTGCTCCGCACCCATTCCAGGGTGGCCACTGGTCATATAAGAACTGTGAAGCAAAAGCAAGTGAACATAACTGCTTGAAAGTAAAATTAATTTCTATAAAAAGGTTGGCGCATCCAATTTTTGTGAGATTAAAGTATTGCATATTTTTGGCACCTACTGTGAGAATAGAGTAAGACCTTTTATTAGGCATTATAGTCCATCAGTAGTCACAATATTATCAAATTTGACAGGATTCTCTCTAAGAAAAATATATACTTTGTTTTTTGCATATAGTTTGCTTATGGAAGATTTACTGCTTGCTAGTGTAGATGCTTTAAGGATTCAATACATTTGCCTCAGAGATACCATTTTAATCCACAGACATTTATACTCAGGCTACAGAAAAGGAGCATTATTGACCAGTTAAAGCAATCAAATCATGACTCCTTTCTTCATATATTCTGTGAGGAAAGGAATGAGCTTCAAATGAAATGCTAGGTCATGCTTTGTAGAATGCTGCTCTGTCTTGCCGTCTTTTGCCTTGTGAAGACTTCTGAAAGGGACAGGGTGTGAATCACACTCAGTATTTGAAATGAAACTGAATTTTCTCATCTGTATTGTGAG